>NW_027077852.1:0-209000 GCF_963930625.1 Muntiacus reevesi
GGAGAACAAACCACAGGAAGACTTGAAAAATCCCCAGGTAAAGCCAGGGGATCAAGTATCAGTAAAGACCTGGCAAGAAAAAGGGAGTCCAAACCAGCTGTCCGAGAAATGGACAGGGCCATATCAGGTTGTTCTAGTGACTTCAACTGCTGTAAAAGTGAAGGGTCTATCTGCCTGGGTCCACAATTCTAGAATAAAACCCTATGGCCTACAGGAGGGGGAGACAGAAACTGAGACTCCAAAGCCAGAGGACAGCTATTCCTGTGAACCTGTTGAAGATCTCAGGCTCTTGTTCAAGCAGAACCCCATCAATCTTGCCTCAGATAAGTAAAATGCATCATATGATGTTCTTCCTCTTTCTAATCATATCTCCCTGTATGGCTATTGATCTCTCCCTAAACGAGGCATGTTCACTTGCAAACCACACTGCTTCTCAACTCAACCTAAGTAGCCCGGGCTGCATCTGCATTAATGACAAAGGTTGGGGGTATGTCCAACCCATCCCAGGGTATCAATATCAAAGGCCCACCCTTCCAGCCGAGCTATGGGATGTTACTCAGCGCCCCCATGTGGTCGTAATATGGCCTTTTGGGAAAAGGGGGAAAAAAAACTTCATGTCTTGGTACCAGCAACAACTGTCTCTATTTACCCCCTGGATGACATCTGCAATCCCACCTGAGCCCTTATTTTCTCTCATGACTAACATCCCCCAAGTGACCTTCCCTATCTCTCTATAAAGCCACTCCCTAACAGGGGTGTCAGTGAGAAATCTAGACGACTCACAATGTGGGGTGACCGTCACTGTTGAAACTGATGGGAAAAACCGGGACAGGCCCTGCAGCTGGGAGACCAGCCGACGCCACCCCCGGCCAGCACGCGCCTGGCCCGGCCCGGGGCGCTTCCCGGACAACGAGCGGCCTGGCGAGGCTGCGGGAGCTCTGGCGGGGGTTGGGGAGGGGGGTGGCTTGAGCAGGGAGGACGTCTCAGTACCCCCCCACCCCCCGCCCCCCACCATCCCGTTCGCTGCTCAGGGTCACGTGGCTCCGGATGAGCGGGGCGTCAGCCCGGGGCCGCGGTCCCCGGAGCCTCCTGCGGGCTTAGGGGCAGCCCAGCCGGGGCCCCAGGCGCACATCCTGCCGGCTGTGCAAACCCCTGGAGTGCCTCATCCCCGCCCTGTCCCCAAACCGAGGCCGGCCCTGCCCCCACGCCACAGGCCCAGCACAGGACCTTCCTGAGAGAGCGGACGAGCGACAGCCAGGCACACGGACAGGCACTCGCACGCACCCACGTCAGGTGAGACAGAGGCAGAAAGAGATGAGGGTTCAGAGAGAAATCGGAAGACAGCGTGTGGGCAGGGGGGGCTTCGGGCAGGATGCCGGGCAGCTTCAGAGACCACCCGGCCCTGAGCAGCAAACGCGATGGGGGCGGGGGGAGGCTGCCGAGCAGAGGCAGGCCTGCAGAGGCCCAGGTTCGGAGGGCACCTGAGATATCCGCGGTCCGCGCCCCTCCCACCCCAACCCCCTGAACGCACGCCCCTCTCCGACGAAAGCTTCTCCGGAGTTTGATCACCTGAATTTCTATCCTTGTGCTCAACTGAGTGATGACAGTATATTGCACAGCTAGGTCATTTCCAAATAAATTAAGCTTAGTGTTTCACAGGACACCCGGACATGAATGCAGAGACCAGCACGGATGCATGGACACCAACCTTGGTAACTGGACAACCAATGGGAAATTACTGTCTGACTCAGGAGAGAGAAAGAAACCCGAACAGATGGAAAAATTGAACAGAAACACAAACTTTGCAACTCACACCCCAAATCAATTACCGAAAAAAACAACAACACTATAACCATTTTAGAAAAACAATAGACCTCTCCATGACCTTTGGTCCGGTGAGGAATTCTTACACACAACAAAAAAAGCCACCTTTTCCAAATCGAGAATATGTTAGTTCACACATTGATTTTACATTGAAATGTGTAACAAATAAACTTAAAATCATTGACTCACTACATACGTATGGAAGTATTTTAAACATAAAATATGTTCTATAGTATTCAGGAAGCACTTGGCACATCTGTAAGTGTATCAGACCCCAAACTGGAACATAATGGAAGAGTCAGGATAGTCTAAAAATGAATCCCTAACTAAAAGGAATACACAGGATTACGTAGATCAAAAAGGTTAAAGAAGAGAAACTAGAAATCAGTCAATAAATGTTTTAGGGTTTAGCCTAGAGTGACTAGCCTCTGCGTTACTTTTTAAGTTTTTCATGTTTGCATCTTCCCAATTTTCCATGCTGAGAATAATACTTTCATATCAGTTTCGAGATCAGTCTCACACTAAAGACAGTAAGAGTGGAATAAGAAATAAGAAATGCTTGGGGGGGGGAAGAAATGCTTGAACTAAAGGTGGTACTGATGAAATTATTTGCAGGGCAGCCAAGGAGTCACAGATGTAGAGAACAGACTTATGGACACAGGCAGGGGGAGGAAGGAGAGGGTGAGATTAATGCAGAGGAACATGGAAACATAGTACCATACGTTAAAAGAGATGCCAATGCAATTTGCTGTATGACTCAGGGGACTCAAACAGAGGCTCTGCAACAAGCTAGAGGGGTGGAATGGGGAGGAGGAGACGGGAGAGAGGTTCAGGAGGGAGGAGACGTATGTAAACCTGTGGCTCATTCACGTTGATGTTTGGCAACAAAATTCTGTAAAGCAACTATCCTTCAATTGAAAGAAAAAGTCATGTTTGGACTTACCAAACAAGGTCTTGTGTACTTCTAGCATGGCCTTCTGTTTCGTGCTGCCATCCTTAATTCATTCTTCCATATCATTAAACAGACTAGTCAAGTTTTTCCCAAAAACATCTTGAGCTCCTGCATCATGCTGATCAACTGCCTTCTCTCGATCCAGTATAGAATGAAGACCAAAGAAACCTTTTGTCGTTTCTTCAAGTGATTGAAGCCACTCTATGTGATTTTAAAAAATAAATGTGGATAAGACGGATATGACCAAAGCAATCTAATGACAATATCTGTGCTTCATTAAAGACTTCTGCAGAGAACTAGTAAATTTTTTGTATAGTATCAGAAGAATTTTTTAAATCCACACCAACATTTCTTTCGCCTCCGCTAGCCATCTAGACAAGGAAAACTGATTTTACCAATAAATGTCCCTAGTTCTGCTCCCTCACCGATTTTTACGCAATATGTGTTACTCAGGCAGGAGACCCTGGTTCAATTCCTGGGTCAGGAAGATCCGCTGGAGAAGGGATAGGCTACCCACTCCAGGATTAGTGGGCTTCCCTTGTGGCTCAGTTGGTAAAGAATCATTCCTCTGTACCAAGAGTAGCTCAACTCTTCTCAAAGCAAATACAGGACGGTAGTCACTATGCAGGACAAAGATGATTCTGTACATTTATACTACTCGCTCATGAGCTTGACAGAGGTTCTAGATCTGTTACCACATTATTTTTTTTTAAGTGATATCCGCATGTGCAGGTGAAAGTGGCTCAGTTCGTGCCTGACTCTTTGCGGCCCCAAGGACTACACTGTCCATGGAATTCTCTAGGCCAGAATACTGGAGTGGGTAGCCTATCCCTTCTCCAGGGGATCTTCCCGACCCAGGACTCAAAGCGGGGTCTCCTGCGTTGCAGGCAGATTCTTTAGCAACTGAGCTAGTAGGGCTTCCCTGGTGGCTCAGTTGCTAAAGAATATCTGCATAACTTTCTATCGATTTGGAATTAGCAATCTGTCTGTGAGAAGGGCCGGTCATAAGCAGCTTCTGTGAGAAAACAGAAGCATGTCTGCCTGACTTGCTTCTCTGGGGAGCTTTCACTGTTCTTGCGCTAGTGCACATGGCAAGTTTCTAAGTGAGAAAGTAATGGCTACTATCACAGCTGGCCACTGAGGTACTTAATGGCAGAGGCAATCCCAGCTCTGCCAAGCAGTAGACATCACGAAATCAGCTATTGTCATTGAAGCCAAGTTCCGTGAATTTGTGGTGTTATTTGCTGTGTTCTTCAAGAAGATGCCTTCGCCCTGCCAGTAAGACATATTTCCATAACACACAGCCATGCACTCAATCGATGTGCATCCTCCAGTAAAGCCCAGCCACGATGTCTTAGAGGAGCCTCTCTGCCCATTGTCATAAACCAGTCTAATTTTGTGTGAGACCGTGAAAACTCAGTGTCTTTATTACGCTTGTGCTTCTGACGGGAGGTCTGAGAAGGCACTTCTGAAGGTTTATTCCTACCAGTCGTTGTCATATTTATCGAGTCTTTATTTTATATTTTTTCTTATTTTTTACTTCTACCAGTTTCTTGCTACCAGCCCGTCTCCCTCCACCCTCGTGCACACACGGTCAGTCATGGAATCCCGTGGACTTCAGCCCGCCAGACTCCTCTGCCCATGGAGTTTTCCAGGCAAGAATACTGGAGTGGGTTGCCATTTCCTTCTCCATGTGTGGAGTCTTTAAAGATTCCATCACTGAGGTGTTGCTTCTCCACTTGTACATGCCCTTCCTCCCTAAGTGCATTAGAAGTCATCCCCACTTCCCAACATGTCTGTCTTCCGTCCTCTGGAGTATGTATTGCTTGAGCTCACCACAGCGTCAGGATATTCTAGAAACCCTTCTGATTGCAGTCTCTTCGGGAGGTTACAAGTGCTTCAAACCTCAGAATTTTACAAAGCACTTTTTACGACCTCAGCTGAAAGGGAAGTCAACACTCAGTGACAGTCACAGGCTTCCATGGCCTGGACTTGATTATGGGCTGTGCTTTCATAATCATCGTGTTTCCGATACCAACTAAGATGTCACTGAGAAATTTTTTTCTTTCTCATCATTGTATCTTTCATGTTTATTTAGATATATTATGGGTTTTCCTATATATCTTCCCTTAGGGATGAGGGTCTGAAGTCAGTAGAACTTACTACAACTGATTTCCAGTTAGCTGTGTTAGGACAGGAAAAAGAATGACCAGCTGCTGGATTCTTAAGATTATGTATGAAAATATGATTCGTTTTACTGTGTGAAGTCATCCGATTCTAACTTTCTGAAGTAGGCATTCAGAAAAATAAAAAAAAATCGCCTAAACACTAGGCGGTCTCCCATCCAAGTACTGACCAGGCCCGACCCTGCTCAGTTTCCCAGATCACAGGAGAGAGGGCACGTTCAGGGTGGTATGGCCTTAGACGGAGGCGGCTGCTAGGCGCTGCAGGAGCCCCGCGTTGCGCCTCCCTTGCGGTCTGACCTGCCAGTCGGGCCTGGGGCTGCAGATCTCGAGCGGGCTCGCGCTGCACTTGAGCCGCGCAACCCGCGATTGGACTCCGGCCGGCCAGAGCCTGCAGCTCGGCGGCCAGCGGAGGGCGCCCCCGCTCCGCACACCGCGAGCCCAGGCCAGCACCAGTCTGGCCCGGCCGGCCGGGGCCTGGCGTGCCTGCGGAACCTGGGGTGCGGGGAGGGGGGGTGGGTAGAGCAGCGAGGACATCTCGGTGCCCCCTCACCCCCTGTCACCCACAATCCCGTTCGCTGCTCAGGGTCAGGTGGCTCCGGACGAGCGGGGCTTCGGCCCGGGTCTGCAGTCCCCGGAGCCTCCTGGAGCTTAGGGGCAGCCCAGCCGGGGCCCCAGGCTCCCATCCTGCCGGCTGTGCAAACCCCCTGGAGTGCCTCAGCCCCGCCCTGTCCCCAAACCGAGGCCCGCCCTGCCCCCACGCCACGGGCCCAGCACAGGACCTTCCTGAGAGAGCCGACGAGCGACAGCCAGGTACACGGACAGGCACTCGCACGCACCCACGCCAGGTGAGACAGAGGCAGAAAGAGTCGAGGGTTCAGAGAGAGACTGGAAGACAGCGTGTGGGCAGGGGGGGCCTCGGGCAGGATGCCGGGCAGCTGCAGAGACCACCCGGCCCTGAGCAGCCAAAGCGATGGGGGCGGGGGGAGGCCACTCAGCAGCGGCGGGTCTGGAGAGGCCCAGGGTGGGAGGACACCTGAGATCTCCGCGCTCTGCTCCCCGCCCCCCTCCCCCCAACCCCCTGCACGCATGCCACGCCGGGGCGCTCTGACACTAGCTTCTCTGGAGTTTTGTCACTTGAATTTCTCTCCCTCTGCTCAACTGAATGATGACAGTGTATTGAACAGCTAGGTCATTTCCAAATAAATTAAGCTTAGTGTTTCACAGGACACCCGGGCATGTATGGAGAGACCAGCACGGATGCATGGACACCAACCTTGGTAACTGGACAACCAATGGGAAATTACTGTCTGACTCAGGAGAGAGAAAGAAACCCGAACAGATGGAATGAAATGAACAGAAACACAACTTTGCAACTCACACCCTAATTCAATTACCAGAAAATAAACAACACTATAACCATTGTAGAAAAACAATATACCTCTCCATGACCTTTGGTCGGGTGAGGAGTTCAAACACACACCAAAAGAAAAAGCCAACTTTTCCAAGTCGTGAATATGTTAGTTCACACATTGACTTTTACATTGAAATGTGTAACAAATAAAATTAAAATCATTGACTCACTACATAAGCATGGAAGTATTTTAAACATAAAATATGTTCTATAGTATTCAGGAAGCACTTGGCACATCTGTAAGTGTATCAGACCCAAAACTGGAACGTAGTGGAAGAGTCAGGATAGTCTATAAATGAATTCCTAACTAAAAGGAACACACAGGATTACTGTAGATAAAAAAGGTTAAAGAAGAGAAGCTGGAAATCAGTCAATAAATGTCTTAGGGGTTAGCTTAGAGTGACTAGCCTCTGCGTGACTCTTTAAATTTTTCATGTTTGCAGCTTCCAAATTTTCCATGGTGAGAATAATACTTTCGCCTCCAAACCAGAGTGACTTGGGGACACAAAGGTAGAATTCGATAATTTTCTTTGCCTATGCCTGAATATTTACAGTCAGAGGTAGAAAAGGAGGAGTCTGTCCCTTGTCTAGATGAGGTCAATCCCCAGGTGTGGGATGTCTCCAGCCCTGGTTTAGCCATAAATGTTCCACCAGTAAAGATTTCTCTGAGACCAAATGCTCCCTAGCCCTGGGAAAGACAATATCCCTTAAAACCAGTAGCTCTTGAGGGTCTTAGACCATTAGTTAACAAATACCGAGATACTGGAACTCGAATCAGCTGTGAGTCCCCCTGCAACACCCCAATATTGCCCGTTCAAAAACCAGATGGATCTTACCGATTCGTCCAGGATCTAAGACTGTTAATGAAGCTGTGGTTCCCATCCACCCCATAGTCCCAAACCCATATACCCTCCTATCCCAAGTTCCAGGAAATGCCAAGTATTTTTCAGTCTTGGACCTTCAAGGTGCTTTCTTTTGCATTCCTCTCCATCCTGAATCCCAAAATCTCTTTGCTTTTGAGTGGCGGGACTTGGAATCAAGAGAGACCATACAACTCTCGACTGGACTCGACTACCCCAAGGGTTTAGGGACAGCCCTCATATCTTCGGGACTTCCTCGGGGAGAGAACTAAGGGAATTAACTTTAACAAACAGTAGTCTAATACAGTATGTGGATGACTTGCTCATAGCTAGGCCAGATTTTACAAGCTCTCAAATGGACACTATTTAAAACGCTAACTTTCCTGTATGAAAAGGGTTATCGAGTACACCCCAAGTAGGCTCAGATTAGCTTAACCCAAGTAAAATACCTTGGATTTATAATTACGGAGAGAAAAAGAATGCCTGACCCCAAGGGGAGATCCCTCATCTTAAATACCCCGTACCCCCAAACAAAACAACAGCTTAGGGGATTTTTAGGAAGGACCGGGTTTTGCAGGATCTGGATTCCTAATTATGGCAATCTGGCCAGACCCCTATATGAAAATTTAAGGGGGAAAGGGGAAGAGCCACTCGACTGGCATGAGACCTGCAAGGTGGCCTTTAATGCCCTAAAAGAGTCCATCACTACAGCCCCAGCTTTAGGCCTCCCCAACCTGGAGAAGCCTTTTAGACTCTATGTTTCTGGAAGGACAGGAACTGCTCTTGGGGTGTTAGAGCAGATGATGGGGCCCGTATTACAACCTGTGGCTTATCTCTCAAAATAACTAGATGAGGTGGCCAGAGGGTGGCCCACTTGCCTCCGGGCAGTAGCAGCCACCGCTCTTATGGTTAAGGAGGCATCTAAGCTGACCCTGGGTCAGCCCACTACAGTGTATACGCCTCACCGGGTGCAAGCAGTCTTGGAAACGAAAGGGGACAGGTGGATGACAGGGGGAAGGATCACTCAATACCAAGCCCTCCTCCTTGACACTCCAGAAATAAAGTTGAGGGTCTGCCAGACTTTAAATCCAGCAACCTTACTGCCAGATCCCCCTACCTCCCCTCTGGATCACCAATGCATACAAATCACAGACGAGTTATACTCTTCTCGCCGGGACCTATCAGAGACACCTTTATCTGACCCAGAGGAAAACTGGCACACAGATGGCAGCAGTTTTGTAGAAAAGGGAGAGAGGAAAGGAGGATATGCTGTAGCGAGCCTGGAAGAAACTAAGGAAAGTGGGTCTCTTCCCCCAGACACCTCAGCCCAGAAAGCTGAACTTTTTGCCTTGACAAGAGCTTTGGAGTTAGGAGAAGGAAAGAGGATTAATGTGTGTATGGACTCTAAGTATGCTTTCCTCATTCTGCATGCCCGTGCAGCAATTTGGAATGAAAGAGGGATGCTCAGTGCCCGAAGCTCTGCTATTAAACACAAAGAGCTCATTCTCAGGCTCCTGGAGGCAGTCAAACTTCCTGCAAAATTAGCTGTCATCCACTGCAAGAGTCACCAAAAGGGGCAAGAAAAAGAGGCTCAGGGAAATAGGAAAGCTGATCAAGAGGCAGGACGAGGTGCCGGGGAAGCTATCTCTGCCACTGCTATCTGCCCCATTTTCCCCAAGGAAACCTTGACTCCAGATTTTACCCCAGGGGGACATTCCCGATATGCTGAGCGGGGCTGGGAGATTGGGTCACATGGGTGGTTTCAGCCTGATCAGGCCCAAATAATACTCCCTGATTCTCAGGTTTAAAACATTACTAGCTCCTTACATAAGAGCACCCATTTTGGAAAAGATAATCTAGAAATCTTGCTTAAGCCTATTCTCTCCCATCCTCAGTTAGCTAAGGTTGTTAAACAGGTCACACAAAATTGTGACACCTGTCTAAAAAATAACCCAAAAACCCGACCTCCTCTAATTACACCTGTCCAACATCGGGGATCATACCCAGGAGTGGACTGGCAAGTAGAATTTACAGCCATGCCCAAGACCCAAGGGTTTTCTTACTTGCTAGTCTTTATTGACACATTCACAGGATGGATCGAAGCGTTCCCTACTGAGACTGAGAGAGCTACAGAAGTCTGTAAAGCTCTGCTGAAGGAGATAGTGCCTAGGTTTGGGCTGCCTCGGTCACTTCAGAGTGACAACGGGCCCTCACTTACAGCCACGATACCCCAGAACCAAGCCACATGCTTAGGCATAAAATACCAGCTCCGCTCATCCTGGAGGCCTCAAGCTTCAGGAAAGGTAGAGAGAGCCAACCAGACTCTTAAAAGGGCTCTGGCTAAGCTATGTCAGAAACACATAATAAGTGGACACATATGCTGCCCATAGCCCTCATGAGGCTACGGACATCCCCCAAACGGCCACTATTGTTAAGTCCTTATGAAATGATGTATGGACGACCATTCTTAACTTCTGATTTGGTTCTTGACGAGGATGCCAATACACTCTTAAAACATATAATTGACCTGGGAAGGTTTCAGCAAGAACTCCAACGGTATGGAGAACAAACCACAGGAAGACTTGAAAAATCCCCAGGTAAAGCCAGGGGATCAAGTATCAGTAAAGACCTGGCAAGAAAAAGGGAGTCCAAACCAGCTGTCCGAGAAATGGACAGGGCCATATCAGGTTGTTCTAGTGACTTCAACTGCTGTAAAAGTGAAGGGTCTATCTGCCTGGGTCCACAATTCTAGAATAAAACCCTATGGCCTACAGGAGGGGGAGACAGAAACTGAGACTCCAAAGCCAGAGGACAGCTATTCCTGTGAACCTGTTGAAGATCTCAGGCTCTTGTTCAAGCAGAACCCCATCAATCCTGCCTCAGATAAGTAAAATGCATCATATGATGTTCTTCCTCTTTCTAATCATATCTCCCTGTATGGCTATTGATCTCTCCCTAAACGAGGCATGTTCACTTGCAAACCACACTGCTTCTCAACTCAACCTAAGCAGCCCGGGCTGCATCTGCATTAATGACAAAGGTTGGGGGTATGTCCAACCCATCCCAGGATATCAATATCAAAGGCCCACCCTTCCAGCCGAGCTATGGCCTGTTACTCAGCGCCCCCATGTGGTCGCAATATGGCCTTTTGGGGAAAGGGGAAAAAAACTTCATGTCTTGGTACCAGCAACAACTGTCTCTATTTACCCCCTGGATGACATCTGCAATCCCACCTGAGCCCTTATTTTCTCTCATGACTAACATCCCCCAAGTGACCTTCCCTATCTCTCTAAAAAGCCACTCCCTAACAGGGGTGTCAGTGAGAAATCTAGACGACTCACAATGTGGGGTGACCGTCACTGTTGAAACTGATGGGAAAAACCGGGACAGGCCCTGCAGCTGGGAGACCAGCCGACGCCACCCCCGGCCAGCACGCGCCTGGCCCGGCCCGGGGCGCTTCCCGGACACCGAGCGGCCTGGCGAGGCTGCGGGAGCTCTGGCGGGGGTTGGGGAGGGGGGTGGCTTGAGCGGGGAGGACGTCTCGGTACCCCCCCACCCCCGGCCCCCCACCATCCCGTTCGCTGCTCAGGGTCACGTGGCTCCGGATGAGCGGGGCGTCGGCCCGGGACCGCGGTCCCCAGAGCCTCCTGCGGGCTTAGGGGCAGCCCAGCCGGGGCCCCAGGCGCCCATCCTGCCGGCTCTGCAAACACCCTGGAGTGCCTCAGCCCCGCCCTGTCCCCAAACCGAGGCCTGCCCTGCCCCCACGCCACGGGTCCAGCACAGGACCTTCCTGAGAGAGCGGACGAGCGACAGCCAGGCACACGGACAGGCACTCGCACGCACCCACGCCAGGTGAGACAGAGGCAGAAAGAGTCGAGGGTTCAGAGAGAGACTGGAAGACAGCGTGTGGGCAGGGGTGGCCTCGGGCAGGATGCCGGGCAGCTGCAGAGACCACCCGGCCCTGAGCAGCCAAAGCGATGGGGTCGGGGGGAGGCCACTGAGCAGCGGCGGGCCTGGAGAGGCCCAGGGTGGGAGGACACCTGAGATCTCCGCGCTCCGCGCCCCGCCCCCCTCCCCCCAACCCCCTGCAGGCATGCCTCGCCGGGGCGCTCTGACACTAGTTTCTCTGGAGTTTTGTCACTTGAATTTCTCTCCCTCTGCTCAACTGAGTGATGACAGTGTATTGTACAGCTAGGTCATTTCCAAATAAATTAAGCTTAGTGTTTCACAGGACACCCGGACATGTATGGAGAGACCAGCACGGATGCATGGACACCAACCTTGGTAACTGGACAACCAATGGGAAATTACTGTCTGACTCAGGAGAGAGAAAGAAACCCGAACAGATGGAATGAAATGAACTGAAACACAGGCTTTGCAACTCACACCCTAATTCAATTACCAGAAAATAAACAACACTATAACCATTTTAGAAAAAAAATAGACCTCTCCATGACCTTTGGTTGGGTGAGGAGTTCAAACACACACCAAAAAAAAAGCCAACTTTTCCAAGTCGTGAATATTTTAGTTCACACATTGACTTTTACATTGAAATGTGTAACAAATAAACTTAAAATCATTGACTCACTACATAAGCATGGAAGTATTTTAAATATTAAATATGTTCTATAGAATTCAGGAAGCACTTGGCACATCTCTAAGTGTATCAGACCCAAAACTAGAACGTAGTGGAAGAGTCAGGATAGTCTAAAAATGAATCCCTAACTAAAAGGAACACAGAGGATTACTGTAGATAAAAAAGGTTAAAGAAGAGAAGCTAGAAATCAGTCAATAAATGTCTTAGGGGTTAGCTTAGAGTGACTAGCCTCTGCGTGACTCTTTAAATTTTTCATGTTTGCAGCTTCCAAATTTTCCATTTTGAGAATAATACTTTCGCCTCCAAACCAGAGTGACTTGGGGCCACAAAGGTAGAAGTCGATAATTTTCTTTGCCTATGTCTGAATATTTACAGTCAGAGGTAGAAGAGGAGGAGTCTGTCCCTTGTCTAGATGATGTCAATCCCCAGGTGTGGGATGTCTCCAGCCCTGGTTTAGCCATAAATGTTCCACCAGTAAAGATTTCTCTGAGACCAAATGCTCCCTAGCCCTGGAAAAGACAATATCCCTTAAAACCAGAAGCTCTTGAGGGTCTTACACCATTAGTTAACAAATACCGAGATACTGGAACTCGAATCAGCAGTGAGTCCCCCTGCAACACCCCAGTGTTGCCCGTTCAAAAACCAGATGGATCTTACCGATTCGTCCAGGATCTAAGAGCTGTTAATGAAGCTGTGGTTCCCATCCACCCCATAATCCCAAACCCATATACCCTCCTATTCCAAGTCCCAGGAAATGCCAAGTACTTCTTAGTCTTGGACCCTCAAGGTGCTTTCTTTTGCATTCCTCTCCATCCTGAATCCCAAAAACTCTTTGCTTTTGAGTGGCAGGACTTGGAAACAAGAGAGACCCTACAGCTCTCCACTGGACTCGACTACCCCAAGGGTTTAGGGACAACCCTCATATCTTCGGGACTTCCTCGGGGAGAGAACTAAGGGAATTAACTTTAACAAACAGTAGTCTAATACAGTATGTGGATGACTTGCTCATAGCTAGGCCAGATTTTACCAGCTCTCAAATGGACACTATTTAAAACGCTAACTTTCCTGTATGAAAAGGGTTATCGAGTATCCCCCAAGTAGGCTCAGATTAGCTTAACCCAAGTAAAATATCTTGGATTTATAATTACGGAGAGAAAAAGAATGCCTGACCCCGAGGGGAGATCCCTCATCTTAAATACCCCGTACCCCCAAACAAAACAACAGCTTAGGGGATTTTGAGGAAGGACCGGGTTTTGCAGGATCTGGATTCCTAATTATGGCAATCTGGCCAGACCCCTATATGAAAATTTAAGGGGGAAAGAGGAAGAGCCACTCGACTGGCATGAGACCTGCAAGGTGGCCTTTAATGCCCTAAAAGAGTCCATCACTACAGCCCCAGCTTTAGGCCTCCCCAACCTGGAGAAGCCTTTTAGACTCTATGTTTCTGAAGGACAGGAACTGCTCTTGGGGTGTTAGAGCAGATGATGGGGCCCGTATTACAACCTGTGGCTTATCTCTCAAAATAACTAGATGAGGTGGCCAGAGGGTGGCCCACTTGCCTCCGGGCAGTAGCAGCCACCGCTCTTATGGTTAAGGAGACATCTCAGCTGACCCTGGGTCAGCCCACCACAGTGTATACGCCACACCGGGTGGAAGAAGTCTTGGAAACGAAAGGGGACAGGTGGATGACAGGGGGAAGCATCACCCAATACCAAGCCCTCCTCCTTGACACTCCAGAAATAAAGTTGAGGGTCTGCCAGACTTTAAATCCAGCAACCTTACTGCCAGATCCCCCTACCTCCCCTCTGGATCACCAATGCATACAAATCACAGACGAGTTATACTCTTCTCGCCGGGACCTATCAGAGACACCTTTATCTGACCCAGAGGAAAACTGGCACACAGATGGCAGTAGTTTTGTAGAAAAGGGAGAGAGGAAAGCAGGATATGCTGTAGCGAGCCTGGAAGAAACTAAGGAAAGTGGGTGTCTTCCCCCAGACACCTCAGCCCAGAAAGCTGAACTTTTTGCCCTGACAAGAGCTTTGGAGTTAGGAGAAGGAAAGAGGATTAATGTGTGTATGGACTCTAAGTATGCTTTCCTCATTCTGCATGCCCGTGCAGCAATTTGGAAAGAAAGAGGGATGCTCAGTGCCCGAAGCTCTGCTATTAAACACAAAGAGCTCATTCTCAGGCTCCTGGAGGCAGTCAAACTTCCTGCAAAATTAGCTGTCATCCACTGCAAGAGACACCAAAAGGGGCAAGAAAAAGAGGCTCAGGGTAATAGGAAAGCTGATCAAGAGGCAGGATAATCTGCCGGGGAAGCTACCTCTACCTCTGCCACTGCTATCTGCCCCCTTTTCCCCAAGGAAACCCTGACTCCAGATTTTACCCCAGGGTGACATTCCCGATATGCTGAGCGGGGCTGGGAGATTGGGTCACATGGGTGGTTTCAGCCTGATCAGGCCCAAATAATACTCCCTGATTCTCAGGTTTAAAACATTACTAACTCCTTACATAAGAGCGCCCATTTTGGAAAAGATAATCTAGAAATCTTGCTTAAGCCTATTCTCTCCCATCCGCAGTTAACTAAGGTTGTTAAACAGGTCACACAAAATTGTGACACCTGTCTAAAAAATAACCCAAAAACCAGACCTCCTCTAATTACACCTGTCCAACATCGGGGATCATACCCAGGAGCGGACTGGCAAGTAGAATTACAGCCATGCCCAAAACCCAAGGGTTTTCTTACTTGCTAGTCTTTATTGACACATTCACAGGATGGATCGAAGCATTCCCTACTGAGACTGAGAGAGCTACAGAAGTCTGTAAAGCTCTGCTGAAGGAGATAGTGCCTAGGTTTGGGCTGCCTCGGTCACTTCAGAGTGACAACGGGCCCTCACTTACAGCCACGATACCCCAGAACCTAGCCGCATGCTTAGGCATAAAATACCGGCTCCGCTCATCCTGGAGGCCTCAAGCTTCAGGAAAGGTAGAGAGAGCCAACCAGACTCTTAAAAGGGCTCTGGCTAAGCTATGTCAGAAACACATAATAAGTGGACACATATGCTGCCCATAGCCCTCATGAGGCTACGGACATCCCCCAAACGGCCACTATTGTTAAGTCCTTATGAAATGATGTATGGACGACCATTCTGAACTTCTGATTTGTTTCTTGACGAGGATGCCAATACACTCTTAAAACATATAATTGACCTGGGAAGGTTTCAGCAAGAACTCCAACGGTATGGAGAACAAACCACAGGAAGACTTGAAAAATCCCCAGGTAAAGCCAGGGGATCAAGTATCAGTAAAGACCTGGCAAGAAAAAGGGAGTCCAAACCAGCTGTCCGAGAAATGGACAGGGCCATATCAGGTTGTTCTAGTGACTTCAACTGCTGTAAAAGTGAAGGGTCTATCTGCCTGGGTCCACAATTCTAGAATAAAACCCTATGGCCTACAGGAGGGGGAGACAGAAACTGAGACTCCAAAGCCAGAGGACAGCTATTCCTGTGAACCTGTTGAAGATCTCAGGCTCTTGTTCAAGCAGAACCCCATCAATCCTGCCTCAGATAAGTAAAATGCATCATATGATGTTCTTCCTCTTTCTAATCATATCTCCCTGTATGGCTATTGATCTCTCCCTAAACGAGGCATGTTCACTTGCAAACCACACTGCTTCTCAACTCAACCTAAGCAGCCCGGGCTGCATCTGCATTAATGACAAAGGTTGGGGGTATGTCCAACCCATCCCAGGGTATCAATATCAAAGGCCCACCCTTCCAGCCGAGCTATGGGCTGTTACTCAGCGCCCCCATGTGGTCGTAATATGGCCTTTTGGGAAAAGGGGGGAAAAAAACTTCATGTCTTGGTACCAGCAACAACTGTCTCTATTTACCCCCTGGATGACATCTGCAATCCCACCTGAGCCCTTATTTTCTCTCATGACTAACATCCCCCAAGTGACCTTCCCTATCTCTCTAAAAAGCCACTCCCTAACAGGGGTGTCAGTGAGAAATCTAGACGACTCACAATGTGGGGTGACCGTCACTGTTGAAACTGATGGGAAAAACCGGGACAGGCCCTGCAGCTGGGAGACCAGCCGACGCCACCCCCGGCCAGCACGCGCCTGGCCCGGCCCGGGGCGCTTCCCGGACACCGAGCGGCCTGGCGAGGCTGCGGGAGCTCTGGCGGGGGTTGGGGAGGGGGGTGGCTTGAGCGGGGAGGACGTCTCGGTACCCCCCCACCCCCCGCCCCCCACCATCCCGTTCGCTGCTCAGGGTCACGTGGCTCCGGATGAGCGGGGCGTCGGCCCGGGGCCGCGGTCCCCGGAGCCTCCTGCGGGCTTAGGGGCAGCCCAGCCGGGGCCCCAGGCGCACATCCTGCCGGCTGTGCAATCCCCTGGAGTGCCTCATCCCCGCCCTGTCCCCAAACCGAGGCCGGCCCTGCCCCCACGCCACAGGTCCAGCACAGGACCTTCCTGAGAGAGCGGACGAGCGACAGCCAGGCACACGGACAGGCACTCGCACGCACCCACGTCAGGTGAGACAGAGGCAGAAAGAGATGAGGGTTCAGAGAGAAATCGGAAGACAGCGTGTGGGCAGGGGGGGCTTCGGGCAGGATGCCGGGCAGCTGCAGAGACCACCCGGCCCTGAGCAGCAAACGCGATGGGGGCGGGGGGAGGCTGCCGAGCAGAGGCAGGCCTGCAGAGGCCCAGGTTCGGAGGGCACCTGAGATATCCGCGGTCCGCGCCCCTCCCACCCCAACCCCCTGAACGCACGCCCCTCTCCGACGAAAGCTTCTCCGGAGTTTGATCACCTGAATTTCTATCCTTGTGCTCAACTGAGTGATGACAGTATATTGCACAGCTAGGTCATTTCCAAATAAATTAAGCTTAGTGTTTCACAGGACACCCGGACATGAATGCAGAGACCAGCACGGATGCATGGACACCAACCTTGGTAACTGGACAACCAATGGGAAATTACTGTCTGACTCAGGAGAGAGAAAGAAACCCGAACAGATGGAAAAATTGAACAGAAACACAAACTTTGCAACTCACACCCCAAATCAATTACCGAAAAAAACAACAACACTATAACCATTTTAGAAAAACAATAGACCTCTCCATGACCTTTGGTCTGGTGAGGAATTCTTACACACAACAAAAAAAGCCACCTTTTCCAAATCGAGAATATGTTAGTTCACACATTGATTTTACATTGAAATGTGTAACAAATAAACTTAAAATCATTGACTCACTACATACGCATGGAAGTATTTTAAACATAAAATATGTTCTATAGTATTCAGGAAGCACTTGGCACATCTGTAAGTGTATCAGACCCCAAACTGGAACTTAATGGAAGAGTCAGGATAGTCTAAAAATGAATCCCTAACTAAAAGGAATACACAGGATTACGTAGATCAAAAAGGTTAAAGAAGAGAAACTAGAAATCAGTCAATAAATGTTTTAGGGTTTAGCCTAGAGTGACTAGCCTCTGCGTTACTTTTTAAGTTTTTCATGTTTGCATCTTCCCAATTTTCCATGCTGAGAATAATACTTTCATATCAGTTTCGAGATCAGTCTCACACTAAAGACAGTAAGAGTGGAATAAGAAATAAGAAATGCTTGGGGGGGGGGGGAAGAAATGCTTGAACTAAAGGTGGTACTGAAGAAATTATTTGCAGGGCAGCCAAGGAGTCACAGATGTAGAGAACAGACTTATGGACACGGGCAGGGGGAGGAAGGAGAGGGTGAGATGAATGCAGAGGAACATGGAAACATAGTACCATACGTTAAAAGAGATGCCAATGCAATTTGCTGTATGACTCAGGGGACTCAAACAGAGGCTCTGCAACAAGCTAGAGGGGTGGAATGGGGAGGAGGAGACGGGAGAGAGGTTCAGGAGGGAGGAGACGTATGTAAACCTGTGGCTCATTCACGTTGATGTTTGGCAACAAAATTCTGTAAAGCAACTATCCTTCAATTGAAAGAAAAAGTCATGTTTGGACTTACCAAACAAGGTCTTGTGTACTTCTAGCATGGCCTTCTGTTTCGTGCTGCCATCCTTAATTCATTCTTCCATATCATTAAACAGACTAGTCAAGTTTTTCCCAAAAACATCTTGAGCTCCTGCATCATGCTGATCAACTGCCTTCTCTCGATCCAGTATAGAATGAAGACCAAAGAAACCTTTTGTCGTTTCTTCAAGTGATTGAAGCCACTCTATGTGATTTTAAAAAATAAATGTGGATAAGACGGATATGACCAAAGCAATCTAATGACAATATCTGTGCTTCATTAAAGACTTCTGCAGAGAACTAGTAAATTTTTTGTATAGTATCAGAAGAATTTTTTAAATCCACACCAACATTTCTTTCGCCTCCGCTAGCCATCTAGACAAGGAAAACTGATTTTACCAATCAATGTCCCTAGTTCTGCTCCCTCACTGATTTTTACGCAATATGTGTTACTCAGGCAGGAGACCCTGGTTCAATTCCTGGGTCAGGAAGATCCGCTGGAGAAGGGATAGGCTACCCACTCCAGGATTAGTGGGCTTCCCTTGTGGCTCAGTTGGTAAAGAATCATTCCTCTGTACCAAGAGTAGCTCAACTCTTCTCAAAGCAAATACAGGACGGTAGTCACTATGCAGGACAAAGATGATTCTGTACATTTATACTACTCGCTCATGAGCTTGACAGAGGTTCTAGATCTGTTACCACATTATTTTTTTTTAAGTGATATCCGCATGTGCAGGTGAAAGTGGCTCAGTTCGTGCCTGACTCTTTGCGGCCCCAAGGACTACACAGTCCATGGAATTCTCTAGGCCAGAATACTGGAGTGGGTAGCCTATCCCTTCTCCAGGGGATCTTCCCGACCCAGGACTCAAAGCGGGGTCTCCTGCGTTGCAGGCAGATTCTTTAGCAACTGAGCTAGTAGGGCTTCCCTGGTGGCTCAGTTGCTAAAGAATATCTGCATAACTTTCTATCGATTTGGAATTAGCAATCTGTCTGTGAGCAGGGCCGGTCATAAGCAGCTTCTGTGAGAAAACAGAAGCATGTCTGCCTGACTTGCTTCTCTGGGGAGCTTTCACTGTTCTTGCGCTAGTGCACATGGCAAGTTTCTAAGTGAGAAAGTAATGGCTACTATCACAGCTGGCCACTGAGGTACTTAATGGCAGAGGCAATCCCAGCTCTGCCAAGCAGTAGACATCACGAAATCAGCTATTGTCATTGTAGCCAAGTTCCGTGAATTTGTGGTGTTATTTGCTGTGTTCTTCAAGAAGATGCCTTCGCCCTGCCAGTAAGACATATTTCCATAACACACAGCCATGCACTCAATCGATGTGCATCCTCCAGTAAAGCCCAGCCACGATGTCTTAGAGGAGCCTCTCTGCCCATTGTCATAAACCAGTCTAATTTTGTGTGAGACCGTGAAAACTCAGTGTCTTTATTACGCTTGTGCTTCTGACGGGAGGTCTGAGAAGGCACTTCTGAAGGTTTATTCCTACCAGTCGTTGTCATATTTATCGAGTCTTTATTTTATATTTTTTTCTTATTTTTTACTTCTACCAGTTTCTTGCTACCAGCCCGTCTCCCTCCACCCTCGTGCACACACGGTCAGTCATGGAATCCCGTGGACTTCAGCCCGCCAGACTCCTCTGCCCATGGAGTTTTCCAGGCAAGAATACTGGAGTGGGTTGCCATTTCCTTCTCCATGTGTGGAGTCTTTAAAGATTCCATCACTGAGGTGTTGCTTCTCCACTTGTACATGCCCTTCCTCCCTAAGTGCATTAGAAGTCATCCCCACTTCCCAACATGTCTGTCTTCCGTCCTCTGGAGTATGTATTGCTTGAGCTCACCACAGCGTCAGGATATTCTAGAAACCCTTCTGATTGCAGTCTCTTCGGGAGGTTACAAGTGCTTCAAACCTCAGAATTTTACAAAGCACTTTTTACGACCTCAGCTGAAAGGGAAGTCAACACTCAGTGACAGTCACAGGCTTCCATGGCCTGGACTTGATTATGGGCTGTGCTTTCATAATCATCGTGTTTCTGATACCAACTAAGATGTCACTGAGAAATTTTTTTCTTTCTCATCATTGTATCTTTCATGTTTATTTAGATATATTATGGGTTTTCCTATATATCTTCCCTTAGGGATGAGGGTCTGAAGTCAGTAGAACTTACTACAACTGATTTCCAGTTAGCTGTGTTAGGACAGGAAAAAGAATGACCAGCTGCTGGATTCTTAAGATTATGTATGAAAATATGATTCGTTTTACTGTGTGAAGTCATCCGATTCTAACTTTCTGAAGTAGGCATTCAGAAAAATAAAAAAAAATCGCCTAAACACTAGGCGGTCTCCCATCCAAGTACTGACCAGGCCCGACCCTGCTCAGTTTCCCAGATCACAGGAGAGAGGGCACGTTCAGGGTGGTATGGCCTTAGACGGAGGCGGCTGCTAGGCGCTGCAGGAGCCCCGCGTTGCGCCTCCCTTGCGGTCTGACCTGCCAGTCGGGCCTGGGGCTGCAGATCTCGAGCGGGCTCGCGCTGCACTTGAGCCGCGCAACCCGCGATTGGACTCCGGCCGGCCAGAGCCTGCAGCTCGGCGGCCAGCGGAGGGCGCCCCCGCTCCGCACACCGCGAGCCCAGGCCAGCACCAGTCTGGCCCGGCCGGCCGGGGCCTGGCGTGCCTGCGGAACCTGGGGTGCGGGGAGGGGGGGTGGGTAGAGCAGCGAGGACATCTCGGTGCCCCCTCACCCCCTGTCACCCACAATCCCGTTCGCTGCTCAGGGTCAGGTGGCTCCGGACGAGCGGGGCTTCGGCCCGGGTCTGCAGTCCCCGGAGCCTCCTGGAGCTTAGGGGCAGCCCAGCCGGGGCCCCAGGCTCCCATCCTGCCGGCTGTGCAAACCCCCTGGAGTGCCTCAGCCCCGCCCTGTCCCCAAACCGAGGCCCGCCCTGCCCCCACGCCACGGGCCCAGCACAGGACCTTCCTGAGAGAGCCGACGAGCGACAGCCAGGTACACGGACAGGCACTCGCACGCACCCACGCCAGGTGAGACAGAGGCAGAAAGAGTCGAGGGTTCAGAGAGAGACTGGAAGACAGCGTGTGGGCAGGGGGGGCCTCGGGCAGGATGCCGGGCAGCTGCAGAGACCACCCGGCCCTGAGCAGCCAAAGCGATGGGGGCGGGGGGAGGCCACTCAGCAGCGGCGGGTCTGGAGAGGCCCAGGGTGGGAGGACACCTGAGATCTCCGCGCTCTGCTCCCCGCCCCCCTCCCCCCAACCCCCTGCACGCATGCCACGCCGGGGCGCTCTGACACTAGCTTCTCTGGAGTTTTGTCACTTGAATTTCTCTCCCTCTGCTCAACTGAATGATGACAGTGTATTGAACAGCTAGGTCATTTCCAAATAAATTAAGCTTAGTGTTTCACAGGACACCCAGGCATGTATGGAGAGACCAGCACGGATGCATGGACACCAACCTTGGTAACTGGACAACCAATGGGAAATTACTGTCTGACTCAGGAGAGAGAAAGAAACCCGAACAGATGGAATGAAATGAACAGAAACACAAGCTTTGCAACTCACACCCTAATTCAATTACCAGAAAATAAACAACACTATAACCATTGTAGAAAAACAATATACCTCTCCATGACCTTTGGTCGGGTGAGGAGTTCAAACACACACCAAAAGAAAAAGCCAACTTTTCCAAGTCGTGAATATGTTAGTTCACACATTGACTTTTACATTGAAATGTGTAACAAATAAAATTAAAATCATTGACTCACTACATAAGCATGGAAGTATTTTAAACATAAAATATGTTCTATAGTATTCAGGAAGCACTTGGCACATCTGTAAGTGTATCAGACCCAAAACTGGAACGTAGTGGAAGAGTCAGGATAGTCTATAAATGAATTCCTAACTAAAAGGAACACACAGGATTACTGTAGATAAAAAAGGTTAAAGAAGAGAAGCTGGAAATCAGTCAATAAATGTCTTAGGGGTTAGCTTAGAGTGACTAGCCTCTGCGTGACTCTTTAAATTTTTCATGTTTGCAGCTTCCAAATTTTCCATGGTGAGAATAATACTTTCGCCTCCAAACCAGAGTGACTTGGGGACACAAAGGTAGAATTCGATAATTTTCTTTGCCTATGCCTGAATATTTACAGTCAGAGGTAGAAAAGGAGGAGTCTGTCCCTTGTCTAGATGAGGTCAATCCCCAGGTGTGGGATGTCTCCAGCCCTGGTTTAGCCATAAATGTTCCACCAGTAAAGATTTCTCTGAGACCAAATGCTCCCTAGCCCTGGGAAAGACAATATCCCTTAAAACCAGTAGCTCTTGAGGGTCTTAGACCATTAGTTAACAAATACCGAGATACTGGAACTCGAATCAGCTGTGAGTCCCCCTGCAACACCCCAATATTGCCCGTTCAAAAACCAGATGGATCTTACCGATTCGTCCAGGATCTAAGACTGTTAATGAAGCTGTGGTTCCCATCCACCCCATAGTCCCAAACCCATATACCCTCCTATCCCAAGTTCCAGGAAATGCCAAGTATTTTTCAGTCTTGGACCTTCAAGGTGCTTTCTTTTGCATTCCTCTCCATCCTGAATCCCAAAATCTCTTTGCTTTTGAGTGGCGGGACTTGGAATCAAGAGAGACCATACAGCTCTCAACTGGACTCGACTACCCCAAGGGTTTAGGGACAGCCCTCATATCTTCGGGACTTCCTCGGGGAGAGAACTAAGGGAATTAACTTTAACAAACAGTAGTCTAATACAGTATGTGGATGACTTGCTCATAGCTAGGCCAGATTTTACAAGCTCTCAAATGGACACTATTTAAAACGCTAACTTTCCTGTATGAAAAGGGTTATCGAGTATACCCCAAGTAGGCTCAGATTAGCTTAACCCAAGTAAAATACCTTGGATTTATAATTACGGAGAGAAAAAGAATGCCTGACCCCAAGGGGAGATCCCTCATCTTAAATACCCCGTACCCCCAAACAAAACAACAGCTTAGGGGATTTTTAGGAAGGACCGGGTTTTGCAGGATCTGGATTCCTAATTATGGCAATCTGGCCAGACCCCTATATGAAAATTTAAGGGGGAAAGGGGAAGAGCCACTCGACTGGCATGAGACCTGCAAGGTGGCCTTTAATGCCCTAAAAGAGTCCATCACTACAGCCCCAGCTTTAGGCCTCCCCAACCTGGAGAAGCCTTTTAGACTCTATGTTTCTGGAAGGACAGGAACTGCTCTTGGGGTGTTAGAGCAGATGATGGGGCCCGTATTACAACCTGTGGCTTATCTCTCAAAATAACTAGATGAGGTGGCCAGAGGGTGGCCCACTTGCCTCCGGGCAGTAGCAGCCACCGCTCTTATGGTTAAGGAGGCATCTAAGCTGACCCTGGGTCAGCCCACTACAGTGTATACGCCTCACCGGGTGCAAGCAGTCTTGGAAACGAAAGGGGACAGGTGGATGACAGGGGGAAGGATCACCCAATACCAAGCCCTCCTCCTTGACACTCCAGAAATAAAGTTGAGGGTCTGCCAGACTTTAAATCCAGCAACCTTACTGCCAGATCCCCCTACCTCCCCTCTGGATCACCAATGCATACAAATCACAGACGAGTTATACTCTTCTCGCCGGGACCTATCAGAGACACCTTTATCTGACCCAGAGGAAAACTGGCACACAGATGGCAGCAGTTTTGTAGAAAAGGGAGAGAGGAAAGGAGGATATGCTGTAGCGAGCCTGGAAGAAACTAAGGAAAGTGGGTCTCTTCCCCCAGACACCTCAGCCCAGAAAGCTGAACTTTTTGCCTTGACAAGAGCTTTGGAGTTAGGAGAAGGAAAGAGGATTAATGTGTGTATGGACTCTAAGTATGCTTTCCTCATTCTGCATGCCCGTGCAGCAATTTGGAATGAAAGAGGGATGCTCAGTGCCCGAAGCTCTGCTATTAAACACAAAGAGCTCATTCTCAGGCTCCTGGAGGCAGTCAAACTTCCTGCAAAATTAGCTGTCATCCACTGCAAGAGTCACCAAAAGGGGCAAGAAAAAGAGGCTCAGGGAAATAGGAAAGCTGATCAAGAGGCAGGACGAGGTGCTGGGGAAGCTATCTCTGCCACTGCTATCTGCCCCCTTTTCCCCAAGGAAACCTTGACTCCAGATTTTACCCCAGGGGGACATTCCCGATATGCTGAGCGGGGCTGGGAGATTGGGTCACATGGGTGGTTTCAGCCTGATCAGGCCCAAATAATACTCCCTGATTCTCAGGTTTAAAACATTACTAGCTCCTTACATAAGAGCACCCATTTTGGAAAAGATAATCTAGAAATCTTGCTTAAGCCTATTCTCTCCCATCCTCAGTTAGCTAAGGTTGTTAAACAGGTCACACAAAATTGTGACACCTGTCTAAAAAATAACCCAAAAACCAGACCTCCTCTAATTACACCTGTCCAACATCGGGGATCATACCCAGGAGCGGACTGGCAAGTAGAATTTACAGCCATGCCCAAGACCCAAGGGTTTTCTTACTTGCTAGTCTTTATTGACACATTCACAGGATGGATCGAAGCGTTCCCTACTGAGACTGAGAGAGCTACAGAAGTCTGTAAAGCTCTGCTGAAGGAGATAGTGCCTAGGTTTGGGCTGCCTCGGTCACTTCAGAGTGACAACGGGCCCTCACTTACAGCCACGATACCCCAGAACCAAGCCACATGCTTAGGCATAAAATACCAGCTCCGCTCATCCTGGAGGCCTCAAGCTTCAGGAAAGGTAGAGAGAGCCAACCAGACTCTTAAAAGGGCTCTGGCTAAGCTATGTCAGAAACACATAATAAGTGGACACATATGCTGCCCATAGCCCTCATGAGGCTACGGACATCCCCCAAACGGCCACTATTGTTAAGTCCTTATGAAATGATGTATGGACGACCATTCTTAACTTCTGATTTGGTTCTTGACGAGGATGCCAATACACTCTTAAAACATATAATTGACCTGGGAAGGTTTCAGCAAGAACTCCAACGGTATGGAGAACAAACCACAGGAAGACTTGAAAAATCCCCAGGTAAAGCCAGGGGATCAAGTATCAGTAAAGACCTGGCAAGAAAAAGGGAGTCCAAACCAGCTGTCCGAGAAATGGACAGGGCCATATCAGGTTGTTCTAGTGACTTCAACTGCTGTAAAAGTGAAGGGTCTATCTGCCTGGGTCCACAATTCTAGAATAAAACCCTATGGCCTACAGGAGGGGGAGACAGAAACTGAGACTCCAAAGCCAGAGGACAGCTATTCCTGTGAACCTGTTGAAGATCTCAGGCTCTTGTTCAAGCAGAACCCCATCAATCCTGCCTCAGATAAGTAAAATGCATCATATGATGTTCTTCCTCTTTCTAATCATATCTCCCTGTATGGCTATTGATCTCTCCCTAAACGAGGCATGTTCACTTGCAAACCACACTGCTTCTCAACTCAACCTAAGCAGCCCGGGCTGCATCTGCATTAATGACAAAGGTTGGGGGTATGTCCAACCCATCCCAGGGTATCAATATCAAAGGCCCACCCTTCCAGCCGAGCTATGGGCTGTTACTCAGCGCCCCCATGTGGTCGTAATATGGCCTTTTGGGAAAAGGGGGGAAAAAAACTTCATGTCTTGGTACCAGCAACAACTGTCTCTATTTACCCCCTGGATGACATCTGCAATCCCACCTGAGCCCTTATTTTCTCTCATGACTAACATCCCCCAAGTGACCTTCCCTATCTCTCTAAAAAGCCACTCCCTAACAGGGGTGTCAGTGAGAAATCTAGACGACTCACAATGTGGGGTGACCGTCACTGTTGAAACTGATGGGAAAAACCGGGACAGGCCCTGCAGCTGGGAGACCAGCCGACGCCACCCCCGGCCAGCACGCGCCTGGCCCGGCCCAGGGCGCTTCCCGGACACCGAGCGGCCTGGCGAGGCTGCGGGAGCTCTGGCGGGGGTTGGGGAGGGGGGTGGCTTGTGCGGGGAGGACGTCTCGGTACCCCCCCACCCCCCGCCCCCCACCATCCCGTTCGCTGCTCAGGGTCACGTGGCTCCGGATGAGCGGGGCGTCGGCCCGGGGCCGCGGTCCCCGGAGCCTCCTGCGGGCTTAGGGGCAGCCCAGCCGGGGCCCCAGGCGCACATCCTGCCGGCTGTGCAATCCCCTGGAGTGCCTCATCCCCGCCCTGTCCCCAAACCGAGGCCGGCCCTGCCCCCACGCCACAGGCCCAGCACAGGACCTTCCTGAGAGAGCGGACGAGCGACAGCCAGGCACACGGACAGGCACTCGCACGCACCCACCTCAGGTGAGACAGAGGCAGAAAGAGATGAGGGTTCAGAGAGAAATCGGAAGACAGCGTGTGGGCAGGGGGGGCTTCGGGCAGGATGCCGGGCAGCTTCAGAGACCACCCGGCCCTGAGCAGCAAACGCGATGGGGGCGGGGGGAGGCTGCCGAGCAGAGGCAGGCCTGCAGAGGCCCAGGTTCGGAGGGCACCTGAGATATCCGCGGTCCGCGCCCCTCCCACCCCAACCCCCTGAACGCACGCCCCTCTCCGACGAAAGCTTCTCCGGAGTTTGATCACCTGAATTTCTATCCTTGTGCTCAACTGAGTGATGACAGTATATTGCACAGCTAGGTCATTTCCAAATAAATTAAGCTTAGTGTTTCACAGGACACCCGGACATGAATGCAGAGACCAGCACGGATGCATGGACACCAACCTTGGTAACTGGACAACCAATGGGAAATTACTGTCTGACTCAGGAGAGAGAAAGAAACCCGAACAGATGGAAAAATTGAACAGAAACACAAACTTTGCAACTCACACCCCAAATCAATTACCGAAAAAAACAACAACACTATAACCATTTTAGAAAAACAATAGACCTCTCCATGACCTTTGGTCCGGTGAGGAATTCTTACACACAACAAAAAAAGCCACCTTTTCCAAATCGAGAATATGTTAGTTCACACATTGATTTTACATTGAAATGTGTAACAAATAAACTTAAAATCATTGACTCACTACATACGCATGGAAGTATTTTAAACATAAAATATGTTCTATAGTATTCAGGAAGCACTTGGCACATCTGTAAGTGTATCAGACCCCAAACTGGAACTTAATGGAAGAGTCAGGATAGTCTAAAAATGAATCCCTAACTAAAAGGAATACACAGGATTACGTAGATCAAAAAGGTTAAAGAAGAGAAACTAGAAATCAGTCAATAAATGTTTTAGGGTTTAGCCTAGAGTGACTAGCCTCTGCGTTACTTTTTAAGTTTTTCATGTTTGCATCTTCCCAATTTTCCATGCTGAGAATAATACTTTCATATCAGTTTCGAGATCAGTCTCACACTAAAGACAGTAAGAGTGGAATAAGAAATAAGAAATGCTTGGGGGGGGGGGGGGGAAGAAATGCTTGAACTAAAGGTGGTACTGATGAAATTATTTGCAGGGCAGCCAAGGAGTCACAGATGTAGAGAACAGACTTATGGACACGGGCATGGGGAGGAAGGAGAGGGTGAGATGAATGCAGAGGAACATGGAAACATAGTACCATACGTTAAAAGAGATGCCAATGCAATTTGCTGTGTGACTCAGGGGACTCAAACAGAGGCTCTGCAACAAGCTAGAGGGGTGGAATGGGGAGGAGGAGACGGGAGAGAGGTTCAGGAGGGAGGAGACGTATGTAAACCTGTGGCTCTTTCACGTTGATGTTTGGCAACAAAATTCTGTAAAGCAACTATCCTTCAATTGAAAGAAAAAGTCATGTTTGGACTTACCAAACAAGGTCTTGTGTACTTCTAGCATGGCCTTCTGTTTCGTGCTGCCATCCTTAATTCATTCTTCCATATCATTAAACAGACTAGTCAAGTTTTTCCCAAAAACATCTTGAGCTCCTGCATCATGCTGATCAACTGCCTTCTCTCGATCCAGTATAGAATGAAGACCAAAGAAACCTTTTGTCGTTTCTTCAAGTGATTGAAGCCACTCTATGTGATTTTAAAAAATAAATGTGGATAAGACAGATATGACCAAAGCAATCTAATGACAATATCTGTGCTTCATTAAAGACTTCTGCAGAGAACTAGTAAATTTTTTGTATAGTATCAGAAGAATTTTTTAAATCCACACCAACATTTCTTTCGCCTCCGCTAGCCATCTAGACAAGGAAAACTGATTTTACCAATCAATGTCCCTAGTTCTGCTCCCTCACTGATTTTTACGCAATATGTGTTACTCAGGCAGGAGACCCTGGTTCAATTCCTGGGTCAGGAAGATCCGCTGGAGAAGGGATAGGCTACCCACTCCAGGATTAGTGGGCTTCCCTTGTGGCTCAGTTGGTAAAGAATCATTCCTCTGTACCAAGAGTAGCTCAACTCTTCTCAAAGCAAATACAGGACGGTAGTCACTATGCAGGACAAAGATGATTCTGTACATTTATACTACTCACTCATGAGCTTGACAGAGGTTCTAGATCTGTTACCACATTATTTATTTTTAAGTGATATCCGCATGTGCAGGTGAAAGTGGCTCAGTTCGTGCCTGACTCTTTGCGGCCCCAAGGACTACACAGTCCATGGAATTCTCTAGGCCAGA
The DNA here is from genome assembly GCF_963930625.1 of Muntiacus reevesi. NCBI lineage: Eukaryota > Metazoa > Chordata > Mammalia > Artiodactyla > Cervidae > Muntiacus > Muntiacus reevesi. The sequence goes on from NW_027077852.1 coordinate 28,465, forward strand.
ATACTGGAGTGGGTAGCCTATCCCTTCTCCAGGGGATCTTCCCGACCCAGGACTCAAAGCGGGGTCTCCTGCGTTGCAGGCAGATTCTTTAGCAACTGAGCTAGTAGGGCTTCCCTGGTGGCTCAGTTGCTAAAGAATATCTGCATAACTTTCTATCGATTTGGAATTAGCAATCTGTCTGTGAGCAGGGCCGGTCATAAGCAGCTTCTGTGAGAAAACAGAAGCATGTCTGCCTGACTTGCTTCTCTGGGGAGCTTTCACTGTTCTTGCGCTAGTGCACATGGCAAGTTTCTAAGTGAGAAAGTAATGGCTACTATCACAGCTGGCCACTGAGGTACTTAATGGCAGAGGCAATCCCAGCTCTGCCAAGCAGTAGACATCACGAAATCAGCTATTGTCATTGTAGCCAAGTTCCGTGAATTTGTGGTGTTATTTGCTGTGTTCTTCAAGACGATGCCTTCGCCCTGCCAGTAAGACATATTTCCATAACACACAGCCATGCACTCAATCGATGTGCATCCTCCAGTAAAGCCCAGCCACGATGTCTTAGAGGAGCCTCTCTGCCCATTGTCATAAACCAGTCTAATTTTGTGTGAGACCGTGAAAACTCAGTGTCTTTATTACGCTTGTGCTTCTGACGGGAGGTCTGAGAAGGCACTTCTGAAGGTTTATTCCTACCAGTCGTTGTCATATTTATCGAGTCTTTATTTTATATTTTTTTCTTATTTTTTACTTCTACCAGTTTCTTGCTACCAGCCCGTCTCCCTCCACCCTCGTGCACACACGGTCAGTCATGGAATCCCGTGGACTTCAGCCCGCCAGACTCCTCTGCCCATGGAGTTTTCCAGGCAAGAATACTGGAGTGGGTTGCCATTTCCTTCTCCATGTGTGGAGTCTTTAAAGATTCCATCACTGAGGTGTTGCTTCTCCACTTGTACATGCCCTTCCTCCCTAAGTGCATTAGAAGTCATCCCCACTTCCCAACATGTCTGTCTTCCGTCCTCTGGAGTATGTATTGCTTGAGCTCACCACAGCGTCAGGATATTCTAGAAACCCTTCTGATTGCAGTCTCTTCGGGAGGTTACAAGTGCTTCAAACCTCAGAATTTTACAAAGCACTTTTTACGACCTCAGCTGAAAGGGAAGTCAACACTCAGTGACAGTCACAGGCTTCCATGGCCTGGACTTGATTATGGGCTGTGCTTTCATAATCATCGTGTTTCTGATACCAACTAAGATGTCACTGAGAAATTTTTTTCTTTCTCATCATTGTATCTTTCATGTTTATTTAGATATATTATGGGTTTTCCTATATATCTTCCCTTAGGGATGAGGGTCTGAAGTCAGTAGAACTTACTACAACTGATTTCCAGTTAGCTGTGTTAGGACAGGAAAAAGAATGACCAGCTGCTGGATTCTTAAGATTATGTATGAAAATATGATTCGTTTTACTGTGTGAAGTCATCCGATTCTAACTTTCTGAAGTAGGCATTCAGAAAAATAAAAAAAAATCGCCTAAACACTAGGCGGTCTCCCATCCAAGTACTGACCAGGCCCGACCCTGCTCAGTTTCCCAGATCACAGGAGAGAGGGCACGTTCAGGGTGGTATGGCCTTAGACGGAGGCGGCTGCTAGGCGCTGCAGGAGCCCCGCGTTGCGCCTCCCTTGCGGTCTGACCTGCCAGTCGGGCCTGGGGCTGCAGATCTCGAGCGGGCTCGCGCTGCACTTGAGCCGCGCAACCCGCGATTGGACTCCGGCCGGCCAGAGCCTGCAGCTCGGCGGCCAGCGGAGGGCGCCCCCGCTCCGCACACCGCGAGCCCAGGCCAGCACCAGTCTGGCCCGGCCGGCCGGGGCCTGGCGTGCCTGCGGAACCTGGGGTGCGGGGAGGGGGGGTGGGTAGAGCAGCGAGGACATCTCGGTGCCCCCTCACCCCCTGTCACCCACAATCCCGTTCGCTGCTCAGGGTCAGGTGGCTCCGGACGAGCGGGGCTTCGGCCCGGGTCTGCAGTCCCCGGAGCCTCCTGGAGCTTAGGGGCAGCCCAGCCGGGGCCCCAGGCTCCCATCCTGCCGGCTGTGCAAACCCCCTGGAGTGCCTCAGCCCCGCCCTGTCCCCAAACCGAGGCCCGCCCTGCCCCCACGCCACGGGCCCAGCACAGGACCTTCCTGAGAGAGCCGACGAGCGACAGCCAGGTACACGGACAGGCACTCGCACGCACCCACGCCAGGTGAGACAGAGGCAGAAAGAGTCGAGGGTTCAGAGAGAGACTGGAAGACAGCGTGTGGGCAGGGGGGGCCTCGGGCAGGATGCCGGGCAGCTGCAGAGACCACCCGGCCCTGAGCAGCCAAAGCGATGGGGGCGGGGGGAGGCCACTCAGCAGCGGCGGGTCTGGAGAGGCCCAGGGTGGGAGGACACCTGAGATCTCCGCGCTCTGCTCCCCGCCCCCCTCCCCCCAACCCCCTGCACGCATGCCACGCCGGGGCGCTCTGACACTAGCTTCTCTGGAGTTTTGTCACTTGAATTTCTCTCCCTCTGCTCAACTGAATGATGACAGTGTATTGAACAGCTAGGTCATTTCCAAATAAATTAAGCTTAGTGTTTCACAGGACACCCGGGCATGTATGGAGAGACCAGCACGGATGCATGGACACCAACCTTGGTAACTGGACAACCAATGGGAAATTACTGTCTGACTCAGGAGAGAGAAAGAAACCCGAACAGATGGAATGAAATGAACAGAAACACAAGCTTTGCAACTCACACCCTAATTCAATTACCAGAAAATAAACAACACTATAACCATTGTAGAAAAACAATATACCTCTCCATGACCTTTGGTCGGGTGAGGAGTTCAAACACACACCAAAAGAAAAAGCCAACTTTTCCAAGTCGTGAATATGTTAGTTCACACATTGACTTTTACATTGAAATGTGTAACAAATAAAATTAAAATCATTGACTCACTACATAAGCATGGAAGTATTTTAAACATAAAATATGTTCTATAGTATTCAGGAAGCACTTGGCACATCTGTAAGTGTATCAGACCCAAAACTGGAACGTAGTGGAAGAGTCAGGATAGTCTATAAATGAATTCCTAACTAAAAGGAACACACAGGATTACTGTAGATAAAAAAGGTTAAAGAAGAGAAGCTGGAAATCAGTCAATAAATGTCTTAGGGGTTAGCTTAGAGTGACTAGCCTCTGCGTGACTCTTTAAATTTTTCATGTTTGCAGCTTCCAAATTTTCCATGGTGAGAATAATACTTTCGCCTCCAAACCAGAGTGACTTGGGGACACAAAGGTAGAATTCGATAATTTTCTTTGCCTATGCCTGAATATTTACAGTCAGAGGTAGAAAAGGAGGAGTCTGTCCCTTGTCTAGATGAGGTCAATCCCCAGGTGTGGGATGTCTCCAGCCCTGGTTTAGCCATAAATGTTCCACCAGTAAAGATTTCTCTGAGACCAAATGCTCCCTAGCCCTGGGAAAGACAATATCCCTTAAAACCAGTAGCTCTTGAGGGTCTTAGACCATTAGTTAACAAATACCGAGATACTGGAACTCGAATCAGCTGTGAGTCCCCCTGCAACACCCCAATATTGCCCGTTCAAAAACCAGATGGATCTTACCGATTCGTCCAGGATCTAAGACTGTTAATGAAGCTGTGGTTCCCATCCACCCCATAGTCCCAAACCCATATACCCTCCTATCCCAAGTTCCAGGAAATGCCAAGTATTTTTCAGTCTTGGACCTTCAAGGTGCTTTCTTTTGCATTCCTCTCCATCCTGAATCCCAAAATCTCTTTGCTTTTGAGTGGCGGGACTTGGAATCAAGAGAGACCATACAGCTCTCAACTGGACTCGACTACCCCAAGGGTTTAGGGACAGCCCTCATATCTTCAGGACTTCCTCGGGGAGAGAACTAAGGGAATTAACTTTAACAAACAGTAGTCTAATACAGTATGTGGATGACTTGCTCATAGCTAGGCCAGATTTTACAAGCTCTCAAATGGACACTATTTAAAACGCTAACTTTCCTGTATGAAAAGGGTTATCGAGTATACCCCAAGTAGGCTCAGATTAGCTTAACCCAAGTAAAATACCTTGGATTTATAATTACGGAGAGAAAAAGAATGCCTGACCCCAAGGGGAGATCCCTCATCTTAAATACCCCGTACCCCCAAACAAAACAACAGCTTAGGGGATTTTTAGGAAGGACCGGGTTTTGCAGGATCTGGATTCCTAATTATGGCAATCTGGCCAGACCCCTATATGAAAATTTAAGGGGGAAAGGGGAAGAGCCACTCGACTGGCATGAGACCTGCAAGGTGGCCTTTAATGCCCTAAAAGAGTCCATCACTACAGCCCCAGCTTTAGGCCTCCCCAACCTGGAGAAGCCTTTTAGACTCTATGTTTCTGGAAGGACAGGAACTGCTCTTGGGGTGTTAGAGCAGATGATGGGGCCCGTATTACAACCTGTGGCTTATCTCTCAAAATAACTAGATGAGGTGGCCAGAGGGTGGCCCACTTGCCTCCGGGCAGTAGCAGCCACCGCTCTTATGGTTAAGGAGGCATCTAAGCTGACCCTGGGTCAGCCCACTACAGTGTATACGCCTCACCGGGTGCAAGCAGTCTTGGAAACGAAAGGGGACAGGTGGATGACAGGGGGAAGGATCACCCAATACCAAGCCCTCCTCCTTGACACTCCAGAAATAAAGTTGAGGGTCTGCCAGACTTTAAATCCAGCAACCTTACTGCCAGATCCCCCTACCTCCCCTCTGGATCACCAATGCATACAAATCACAGACGAGTTATACTCTTCTCGCCGGGACCTATCAGAGACACCTTTATCTGACCCAGAGGAAAACTGGCACACAGATGGCAGCAGTTTTGTAGAAAAGGGAGAGAGGAAAGGAGGATATGCTGTAGCGAGCCTGGAAGAAACTAAGGAAAGTGGGTCTCTTCCCCCAGACACCTCAGCCCAGAAAGCTGAACTTTTTGCCTTGACAAGAGCTTTGGAGTTAGGAGAAGGAAAGAGGATTAATGTGTGTATGGACTCTAAGTATGCTTTCCTCATTCTGCATGCCCGTGCAGCAATTTGGAATGAAAGAGGGATGCTCAGTGCCCGAAGCTCTGCTATTAAACACAAAGAGCTCATTCTCAGGCTCCTGGAGGCAGTCAAACTTCCTGCAAAATTAGCTGTCATCCACTGCAAGAGTCACCAAAAGGGGCAAGAAAAAGAGGCTCAGGGAAATAGGAAAGCTGATCAAGAGGCAGGACGAGGTGCCGGGGAAGCTATCTCTGCCACTGCTATCTGCCCCCTTTTCCCCAAGGAAACCTTGACTCCAGATTTTACCCCAGGGGGACATTCCCGATATGCTGAGCGGGGCTGGGAGATTGGGTCACATGGGTGGTTTCAGCCTGATCAGGCCCAAATAATACTCCCTGATTCTCAGGTTTAAAACATTACTAGCTCCTTACATAAGAGCACCCATTTTGGAAAAGATAATCTAGAAATCTTGCTTAAGCCTATTCTCTCCCATCCTCAGTTAGCTAAGGTTGTTAAACAGGTCACACAAAATTGTGACACCTGTCTAAAAAATAACCCAAAAACCAGACCTCCTCTAATTACACCTGTCCAACATCGGGGATCATACCCAGGAGCGGACTGGCAAGTAGAATTTACAGCCATGCCCAAGACCCAAGGGTTTTCTTACTTGCTAGTCTTTATTGACACATTCACAGGATGGATCGAAGCGTTCCCTACTGAGACTGAGAGAGCTACAGAAGTCTGTAAAGCTCTGCTGAAGGAGATAGTGCCTAGGTTTGGGCTGCCTCGGTCACTTCAGAGTGACAACGGGCCCTCACTTACAGCCACGATACCCCAGAACCAAGCCACATGCTTAGGCATAAAATACCAGCTCCGCTCATCCTGGAGGCCTCAAGCTTCAGGAAAGGTAGAGAGAGCCAACCAGACTCTTAAAAGGGCTCTGGCTAAGCTATGTCAGAAACACATAATAAGTGGACACATATGCTGCCCATAGCCCTCATGAGGCTACGGACATCCCCCAAATGGCCACTATTGTTAAGTCCTTATGAAATGATGTATGGACGACCATTCTTAACTTCTGATTTGGTTCTTGACGAGGATGCCAATACACTCTTAAAACATATAATTGACCTGGGAAGGTTTCAGCAAGAACTCCAACGGTATGGAGAACAAACCACAGGAAGACTTGAAAAATCCCCAGGTAAAGCCAGGGGATCAAGTATCAGTAAAGACCTGGCAAGAAAAAGGGAGTCCAAACCAGCTGTCCGAGAAATGGACAGGGCCATATCAGGTTGTTCTAGTGACTTCAACTGCTGTAAAAGTGAAGGGTCTATCTGCCTGGGTCCACAATTCTAGAATAAAACCCTATGGCCTACAGGAGGGGGAGACAGAAACTGAGACTCCAAAGCCAGAGGACAGCTATTCCTGTGAACCTGTTGAAGATCTCAGGCTCTTGTTCAAGCAGAACCCCATCAATCCTGCCTCAGATAAGTAAAATGCATCATATGATGTTCTTCCTCTTTCTAATCATATCTCCCTGTATGGCTATTGATCTCTCCCTAAACGAGGCATGTTCACTTGCAAACCACACTGCTTCTCAACTCAACCTAAGCAGCCCGGGCTGCATCTGCATTAATGACAAAGGTTGGGGGTATGTCCAACCCATCCCAGGGTATCAATATCAAAGGCCCACCCTTCCAGCCGAGCTATGGGCTGTTACTCAGCGCCCCCATGTGGTCGTAATATGGCCTTTTGGGAAAAGGGGGGAAAAAAACTTCATGTCTTGGTACCAGCAACAACTGTCTCTATTTACCCCCTGGATGACATCTGCAATCCCACCTGAGCCCTTATTTTCTCTCATGACTAACATCCCCCAAGTGACCTTCCCTATCTCTCTAAAAAGCCACTCCCTAACAGGGGTGTCAGTGAGAAATCTAGACGACTCACAATGTGGGGTGACCGTCACTGTTGAAACTGATGGGAAAAACCGGGACAGGCCCTGCAGCTGGGAGACCAGCCGACGCCACCCCCGGCCAGCACGCGCCTGGCCCGGCCCAGGGCGCTTCCCGGACACCGAGCGGCCTGGCGAGGCTGTGGGAGCTCTGGCGGGGGTTGGAGAGGGGGGTGGCTTGAGCGGGGAGGACGTCTCGGTACCCCCCCACCCCCCGCCCCCCACCATCCCGTTCGCTGCTCAGGGTCACGTGGCTCCGGACGAGCGGGGCGTCGTCCCGGGGCCGCGGTCCCCGGAGCCTGCTGCGGGCTTAGGGGCAGCCCAGCCGGGGCCCCAGGCGCACATCCTGCCGGCTGTGCAAACCCCTGGAGTGCCTCAGCCCCGCCCTGTCCCCAAACCGAGGCCGGCCCTGCCCCCACGCCACAGGCCCAGCACAGGACCTTCCTGAGAGAGCGGACGAGCGACAGCCAGGCACACGGACAGGCACTCGCACGCACCCACGTCAGGTGAGACAGAGGCAGAAAGAGATGAGGGTTCAGAGAGAAACCGGAAGACAGCGTGTGGGCAGGGGGGGCTTCGGGCAGGATGCCGGGCAGCTGCAGAGACCACCCGGCCCTGAGCAGCAAACGCGATGGGGGCGGGGGGAGGCTGCCGAGCAGAGGCAGGCCTGCAGAGGCCCAGGTTCGGAGGGCACCTGAGATATCCGCGGTCCGCGCCCCTCCCACCCCAACCCCCTGAACGCACGCCCCTCTCCGACGAAAGCTTCTCCGGAGTTTGATCACCTGAATTTCTATCCTTGTGCTCAACTGAGTGATGACAGTATATTGCACAGCTAGGTCATTTCCAAATAAATTAAGCTTAGTGTTTCACAGGACACCCGGACATGAATGCAGAGACCAGCACGGATGCATGGACACCAACCTTGGTAACTGGACAACCAATGGGAAATTACTGTCTGACTCAGGAGAGAGAAAGAAACCCGAACAGATGGAAAAATTGAACAGAAACACAAACTTTGCAACTCACACCCCAAATCAATTACCGAAAAAAACAACAACACTATAACCATTTTAGAAAAACAATAGACCTCTCCATGACCTTTGGTCCGGTGAGGAATTCTTACACACAACAAAAAAAGCCACCTTTTCCAAATCGAGAATATGTTAGTTCACACATTGATTTTACATTGAAATGTGTAACAAATAAACTTAAAATCATTGACTCACTACATACGCATGGAAGTATTTTAAACATAAAATATGTTCTATAGTATTCAGGAAGCACTTGGCACATCTGTAAGTGTATCAGACCCCAAACTGGAACTTAATGGAAGAGTCAGGATAGTCTAAAAATGAATCCCTAACTGAAAGGAATACACAGAATTACGTAGATCAAAAAGGTTAAAGAAGAGAAACTAGAAATCAGTCAATAAATGTTTTAGGGTTTAGCCTAGAGTGACTAGCCTCTGCGTTACTTTTTAAGTTTTTCATGTTTGCATCTTCCCAATTTTCCATGCTGAGAATAATACTTTCATATCAGTTTCGAGATCAGTCTCACACTAAAGACAGTAAGAGTGGAATAAGAAATAAGAAATGCTTGGGGGGGGGGGAAGAAATGCTTGAACTAAAGGTGGTACTGATGAAATTATTTGCAGGGCAGCCAAGGAGTCACAGATGTAGAGAACAGACTTATGGACACGGGCAGGGCGGAGGAAGGAGAGGGTGAGATGAATGCAGAGGAACATGGAAACATAGTACCATACGTTAAAAGAGATGCCAATGCAATTTGCTGTATGACTCAGGGGACTCAAACAGAGGCTCTGCAACAAGCTAGAGGGGTGGAATGGGGAGGAGGAGACGGGAGAGAGGTTCAGGAGGGAGGAGACCTATGTAAACCTGTGGCTCATTCACGTTGATGTTTGGCAACAAAATTCTATAAAGCAACTATCCTACAATTGAAAGAAAAAGTCATGTTTGGACTTACCAAACAAGGTCTTGTGTACTTCTAGCATGGCCTTCTGTTTCGGGCTGTCATCCTTAATTCATTCTTCCATATCATTAAACAGACTAGTCAAGTTTTTCCCAAAAACATCTTGAGCTCCTGCATCATGCTGATCAACTGCCTTCTCTCGATCCAGTATAGAATGAAGACCAAAGAAACCTTTTGTCGTTTCTTCAAGTGATTGAAGCCACTCTATGTGATTTTAAAAAATAAATGTGGATAAGACGGACATGACCAAAGCAATCTAATGACAATATCTGTGCTTCATTAAAGACCTCTGCAGAGAACTAGTAAATTTTTTGTATAGTATCAGAAGAATTTTTTAAATCCACACCAACATTTCTTTCGCCTCCGCTAGCCATCTAGACAAGGAAAACTGATTTTACCAATCAATGTCCCTAGTTCTGCTCCCTCACCGATTTTTACGCAATATGTGTTACTCAAGCAGGAGACCCTGGTTCAATTCCTGGGTCAGGAAGATCTGCTGGAGAAGGGATAGGCTACCCACTCCAGGATTAGTGGGCTTCCCTTGTGGCTCAGTTGGTAAAGAATCATTCCTCTGTACCAAGAGTAGCTCAACTCTTCTCAAAGCAAATACAGGACGGTAGTCACTATGCAGGACAAAGATGATTCTGTACATTTATACTACTCGCTCATGAGCTTGACAGAGGTTCTAGATCTGTTACCACATTATTTTTTTTTAAGTGATATCCGCATGTGCAGGAGAAAGTGGCTCAGTTCGTGCCTGACTCTTTGCGGCCCCAAGGACTACACAGTCCATGGAATTCTCTAGGCCAGAATACTGGAGTGGGTAGCCTATCCCTTCTCCAGGGGATCTTCCCGACCCAGGACTCAAAGCGGGGTCTCCTGCGTTGCAGGCAGATTCTTTAGCAACTGAGCTAGTAGGGCTTCCCTGGTGGCTCAGTTGCTAAAGAATATCTGCATAACTTTCTATCGATTTGGAATTAGCAATCTGTCTGTGAGCAGGGCCGGTCATAAGCAGCTTCTGTGAGAAAACAGAAGCATGTCTGCCTGACTTGCTTCTCTGGGGAGCTTTCACTGTTCTTGCGCTAGTGCACATGGCAAGTTTCTAAGTGAGAAAGTAATGGCTACTATCACAGCTGGCCACTGAGGTACTTAATGGCAGAGGCAATCCAACTCTGCCAAGCAGTAGACATCACGAAATCAGCTATTGTCATTGTAGCCAAGTTCCGTGAATTTGTGGTGTTATTTGCTGTGTTCTTCAAGAAGATGCCTTCGCCCTGCCAGTAAGACATATTTCCATAACACACAGCCATGCACTCAATCGATGTGCATCCTCCAGTAAAGCCCAGCCACGATGTCTTAGAGGAGCCTCTCTGCCCATTGTCATAAACCAGTCTAATTTTGTGTGAGACCGTGAAAACTCAGTGTCTTTATTATGCTTGTGCTTCTGACGGGAGGTCTGAGAAGGCACTTCTGAAGGTTTATTCCTACCAGTCGTTGTCATATTTATCGAGTCTTTATTTTATATTTTTTTCTTATTTTTTACTTCTACCAGTTTCTTGCTACCAGCCCGTCTCCCTCCACCCTCGTGCACACACGGTCAGTCATGGAATCCCGTGGACTTCAGCCCGCCAGACTCCTCTGCCCATGGAGTTTTCCAGGCAAGAATACTGGAGTGGGTTGCCATTTCCTTCTCCATGTGTGGAGTCTTTAAAGATTCCATCACTGAGGTGTTGCTTCTCCACTTGTACATGCCCTTCCTCCCTAAGTGCATTAGAAGTCATCCCCACTTCCCAACATGTCTGTCTTCCGTCCTCTGGAGTATGTATTGCTTGAGCTCACCACAGCGTCAGGATATTCTAGAAACCCTTCTGATTGCAGTCTCTTCGGGAGGTTACAAGTGCTTCAAACCTCAGAATTTTACAAAGCACTTTTTACGACCTCAGCTGAAAGGGAAGTCAACACTCAGTGACAGTCACAGGCTTCCATGGCCTGGACTTGATTATGGGCTGTGCTTTCATAATCATCGTGTTTCCGATACCAACTAAGATGTCACTGAGAAATTTTTTTCTTTCTCATCATTGTATCTTTCATGTTTATTTAGATATAATATGGGTTTTCCTATATATCTTCCCTTAGGGATGAGGGTCTGAAGTCAGTAGAACTTACTATAACTGATTTCCAGTTAGCTGTGTTAGGACAGGAAAAAGAATGACCAGCTGCTGGATTCTTAAGATTTTGTATGAAAATATGATTCGTTTTACTGTGTGAAGTCATCCGATTCTAACTTTCTGAAGTAGGCATTCAGAAAAATAAAAAAAAAATCGCCTAAATACTAGGCGGTCTCCCATCCAAGTACTGACCAGGCCCGACCCTGCTCAGTTTCCCAGATCAGAGGAGAGAGGGCAAGTTCAGGGTGGCATGGCCTTAGACCGAGGCGGCTGCCAGGCGCCCCAGGAGCCCCGTGTTGCGCCTCCCTTGCGGTCTGACCTGCCGGTCAGGCCTGGGGCTGCAGTTCTCCAGCGGGCGCGCGCTACACTTGAGCCGCACAACCCGCGACTGGACTCCGGCTGGCCAGAGCTTGCAGCTCGGTGGCCAGCGGAGGGCGCCCCCTCTCCGCACACCGCGAGCCCAGGACAGAACCCGTCTGGCACGGCCGGCCGGGGCCTGGCGTGCCTGCGGAACCTCGGGTGGGGGGTGGGGGGGTGGGCAGAGCAGCGAGGACATCTCGGTGCCCCCTAACCCCGTCACCCACCATCCCGTTCGTTGCTCAGGGTCAGGTGGCTCCGGACGAGCGGGGCTTCGACACTGGTCCGCGGTCCCCGGAGCCTCCTGGGCCTTAGGGGCAGCCCAGCCGGGGCCACAGGCGCCCGTCCTGCCGGCTGCGCAAACCCCCTGGAGCGCCTCAGCCCTGTCTTTTCGCCCTACCGAGGCCCGCCCTGCACCCACGCCGCGGGCCCCGCACAGGACCTTCCTGGGAGAGCAGACGAGCGACAGCCATGCACATGGACAGGCACTCGCACACACCCACGCCAGGTGAGACAGAGGCAGAAAGAGTCGATGGTTCAGAGAGAGACTGGAAGACAGCGTGTGGGCAGGGGGGGCCTCGGGCAGGATGCCGGGCAGCTGCAGAGACCACCCGGCCCTGAGCAGCCAAAGCGATAGGGGCGGGGTGAGGCCACTGAGCAGCGGCGGACCTGGAGAGGCCTATGGTGGGAGGACACCTGAGACCTCCGCGCTCCGCGCACCGCCCCCTCCCCCCAACCCCCTGCACGCATGCCACACCGGGGCGCTCTGACACTAGCTTCTCTGGAGTTTTGTCACTTGAATTTCTCTCCCTCTGCTCAACTGAATGATGACAGTGTATTGAACAGCTAGGTCATTTCCAAATAAATTAAGCTTAGTGTTTCACAGGACACCCGGGCATGTATGGAGAGACCAGCACGGATGCATGGACACCAACATTGGTAACTGGACAACCAATGGGAAATTACAGTCTGACTCAGGAGAGAGAAAGAAACCCGAACAGATGGAATGAAATGAATAGAAACACAAGCTTTGCAACTCACACCCTAATTCAATTACCAGAACATAAACAACACTGTAACCATTGTAGAAAAACTAAAGACCTCTCCATGACCTTTGGTCGGGTGAGGAGTTCAAACACACAGCAAAAAAAAGCCAACTTTTCCAAGTCGTGAATATGTTAGTTCACACATTGACTTTTACATTGAAATGTGTAACAAAGAAACTTAAAATCATTGACTCACTACATAAGCAAGGAAGTATTTTAAACATAAAATATATTCTGTAGTATTCTGGAAGAAATTTGCACATCTGTAAGTGTATCAGACCCAACACTGGAACATATTGGAAGAGTCAGGATAGTCTAAAAATGAATCCCTAACGAAAAGGAACACACAGGATTACTGTAGATAAAAAAGGTTAAAGAAGAGAAGCTAGAAATCAGTCAATAAATGTCTTAGGGGTTAGCTTAGAGTGACTAGCCTCTGCGTGACTCTTTAAATTTTTCATGTTTGCAGCTTCCAAATTTTCCATGGTGAGAATAATACTTTCGCCTCCAAACCAGAGAGACTTGGGGACACAAAGGTGGAAGTCGATAATTTTCTTTGCCTATGTCTGAATATTTACACTCAGAGGTAGAAAAGGAGGAGTCTGTCCCTTGTCTAGATGAGGTCAATCCCCAGGTGTGGGATGTCTCCAGCCCTGGTTTAGCCATAAATGTTCCACCAGTAAAGATTTCTCTGAGACCAAATGCTCCCTAGCCCTGGAAAAGACAATATCCCTTAAAACCAGAAGCTCTTGAGGGTCTTAGACCATTAGTTAACAAATACCGAGATACTGGAACTCGAATCAGCTGTGAGTCCCCCTGCAACACCCCAATCTTGCCCGTTCAAAAACCAGATGGATCTTACCGATTCGTCCAGGATCTAAGAGCTGTTAATGAAGCTGTGGTTCCCATCCACCCCATAGTCCCAAACGCATATATCCTCCTATCCCAAGTCCCAGGAAATGCCAAGTACTTCTCAGTCTTGGACCTTCAAGGTGCTTTCTTTTGCATTCCTCTCCATCCTGAATCCCAAAAACTCTTTGCTTTTGAGTGGCGGGACTTGGAAACAAGAGAGACCATACAACTCTCGACTGGACTCGACTACCCCAAGGGTTTAGGGACAGCCCTCATATCTTCGGGACTTCCTCGGGGAGAGAACTAAGGGAATTAACTTTAACAAACAGTAGTCTAATACAGTATGTGGATGACTTGCTCATAGCTAGGCCAGATTTTACAAGCTCTCAAATGGACACTATTTAAAACGCTAACTTTCCTGTATGAAAAGGGTTATCGAGTATCCCCCAAGTAAGCTCAGATTAGCTTAACCCAAGTAAAATACCTTGGATTTTTAATTACGAAGAGAAAAAGAATGCCTGACCCCGAGGGGAGATCCCTCAACTTAAATACCCCGTACCCCCAAACAAAACAACAGCTTAGGGGATTTTTAGGAAGGACCGGGTTTTGCAGGATCTGGATTCCTAATTATGGCAATCTGGCCAGACCCCTATATGAAAATTTAAGGGGGAAAGAGGAAGAGCCACTCGAATGGCATGAGACCTGCAAGGTGGCCTTTAATGCCCTAAAAGAGTCCATCACTACAGCCCCAGCTTTAGGCCTCCCCAACCTGGAGAAGCCTTTTAGACTCTATGTTTCTGGAAGGACAGGAACTGCTCTTGGGGTGTTAGAGCAGATAATGGGGCCCGTATTACAACCTGTGGCTTATCTCTCAAAATAACTAGATGAGGTGGCCAGAGGGTGGCCCACTTGCCTCCGGGCAGTAGCAGCCACCGCTCTTATGGTTAAGGAGGCATCTAAGCTGACCCTGGGTCAGCCCACCACAGTGTATACGCCTCACCGGGTGCAAGCAGTCTTGGAAACGAAAGGGGACAGGTGGATGACAGGGGGAAGGATCACCCAATACCAAGTCCTCCTCCTTGACACTCCAGAAATAAAGTTGAGGGTCTGCCAGACTTTAAATCCAGCAACCTTACTGCCAGATCCCCCTACCTCCCCTCTGGATCACCAATGCATACAAATCACAGACGAGTTATACTCTTCTCGCCGGGACCTATCAGAGACACCTTTATCTGACCCAGAGGAAAACTGGCACACAGATGGCAGCAGTTTTGTAGAAAAGGGAGAGAGGAAAGCAGGATATGCTGTAGTGAGCCTGGAAGAAACTAAGGAAAGTGGGTCTCTTCCCCCAGACACCTCAGCCCAGAAAGCTGAACTTTTTGCCCTGACAAGAGCTTTGGAGTTAGGAGAAGGAAAGAGGATTAATGTGTGTATGGACTCTAAGTATGCTTTCCTCATTCTGCATGCCCGTGCAGCAATTTGGAAAGAAAGAGGGATGCTCAGTGCCCGAAGCTCTGCTATTAAACACAAAGAGCTCATTCTCAGGCTCCTGGAGGCAGTCAAACTTCCTGCAAAATTAGCTGTCATCCACTGCAAGAGTCACCATAAGGGGCAAGAAAAAGAAGCTCAGGGAAATAGGAAAGCTGATCAAGAGGCAGGACGAGCTGCCGGGGAAGCTACCTCTGCCACTGCTATCTGCACCCTTTTCCCCAAGGAAACCCTGACTCCAGATTTCACCCCAGGGGGACATTCCCGATATGCTGAGCGTGGCTGGGAGATTGGGTCACATGGGTGGTTTCAGCCTGATCAGGCCCGAATAATACTCCCTGATTCTCAGGTTTAAAACATTACTAACTCCTTACATAAGAGCGCCCATTTTGGAAAAGATAATCTAGAAATCTTGCTTAAGCCTATTCTCTCCCATTTCCAGTTAGCTAAGGTTGATAAACAGGTCACACAAAATTGTGACACCTGTCTAAAAAATAACCCAAAAACCAGACCTACTCTAATTACACCTGTCCAACATCGGGGATCATACCCAGGAGCGGACTGGCAAGTAGAATTTACAGCCATGCCCAAGACCCAATGGTTTTCTTACTTGCTAGTCTTTATTGACACATTCACAGGATGGATCGAAGCGTTCCCTACTGAGACTGAGAGAGCTACAGAAGTCTGTAAAGCTCTGCTGAAGGAGATATTGCCTAGGTTTGGGCTGCCTCGGTCACTTCAGATTGACAACGGGCCCTCACTTACAGCCACGATACCCCAGAACCTAGCCGCATGCTTAGGCATAAAATACCAGCTCCGCTCATCCTGGAGGCCTCAAGCTTCAGGAAAGGTAGAGAGAGCCAACCAGACTCTTAAAAGGGCTCTGGCTAAGCTATGTCAGAAACACATAATAAGTGGACACATATGCTGCCCATAGCCCTCATGAGGCTACGGACATCCCCCAAACGGCCACTATTGTTAAATCCTTATGAAATGATGTATGGACGACCATTCTTAACTTCTGATTTGGTTCTTGACGAAGATGCCAATACACTCTTAAAACATATAATTGACCTGGGAAGGTTTCCGCAAGAACTCCAACGGTATGGAGAACAAACCACAGGAAGACTTGAAAAATCCCCAGGTAAAGCCAGGGGATCAAGTATCAGTAAAGACCTGGCAAGAAAAAGGGAGTCCAAACCAGCTGTCTGAGAAATGGACAGGGCCATATCAGGTTGTTCTAGTGACTTCAACTGCTGTAAAATTGAAGGGTCTATCTGCCTGGGTCCACAATTCTAGAATAAAACCCTATGGCCTACAGGAGGGGGAGACAGAAACTGAGACTCCAAAGCCAGAGGACAGCTATTCCTGTGAACCTGTTGAAGATCTCAGGCTCTTGTTCAAGCAGAACCCCATCAATCCTGCCTCAGATAAATAAAATGCATCATATGATGTTCTTCCTCTTTCTAATCATATCTCCCTGTATGGCTATTGATCTCTCCCTAAACGAGGCATGTTCACTTGCAAACCACAGGGCTTCTCAACTCAACCTATGCAGCCCGGGCTGCATCTGCATTAATGACAAAGGTTGGGGGTATGTCCAACCCATCCCAGGGTATCACTATCAAAGGCCCACCCTTCCAGCCGAGCTATGGGCTGTTACTCAGCGCCCCCATGTGGTCGTAATATGGCCTCTTGGGGAAAGGGGGAAAAAAAACTTCATGTCTTGGGACCAGCAACAACTGTCTCTATTTACCCCCTGGATGACATCTGCAATCCCACCTGAGCCCTTATCTTCTCTCATGACTAACATCCCCCAAGTGACCTTCCCTATCTCTCTAAAAGCCACTCCCTAACAGGGGTGTCAGTGAGAAATTTAAACGATTCACAATGTGGGGTGACCGTCACTGTTGAAACTGATGGGAAAAACCGGGACAGGCCCTGCAGCTGGGAGACCAGCCGACGCCACCCCAGGCCAGCACGCGCCTGGCCCGGCCCGGGGCGCTTCCCGGACCCCGAGCGGCCTGGCGAGGCTGCGGGAGCTCTGGCGGTGGTTGGGGAGGGGGGTGGCTTGAGCGGGGAGGACGTCTCGGTGCCCCCCCACCCCCCGCCCCCCACCATCCCGTTCGCTGCTCCGGGTCACGTGGTTCCTGACGAGCGGGGCGTCGGCCCGGTGCCGCGGTCCCCGGAGCCTCCTGTGGGCTTAGGGGCAGCCCAGCCGGGGCCCCAGGCGCCCATCCTGCTGGCTGTGCAAACCCCCTGGAGTGCCTCAGCCCCGCCCTGTCCCCAAACCGAGGCCCGCCCTGCCCCCACGCCACGGGCCCAGCACAGGACCTTCCTGAGAGAGCGGACCAGCGACAGCCAGGCACACGGACAGGCACTCGCACGCACCCACGACAGGTGAGACAGAGGCAGAAAGAGTCGAGGGTTCAGAGAGAGACTGGAAGACAGCGTGTGGGCAGGGGGGGCCTCGGGCAGGATGCCGGGCAGCTGCAGAGACCACCCGGCCCTGAGCAGCCAAAGCGATGGGGGCGGGGGGAGGCCACTGAGCAGCGGCGGGCCTGGAGAGGCCCAGGGAGGGAGGACACCTGAGATCTCCACGCTCCGTGCCCCGCCCCCCTCCCCCCAACCCCTGCACGCATGCCACGCCGGGGCGCTCTGACACTAGCTTCTCTGGAGTTTTGTCACTTGAATTTCTCTCCCTCTGCTCAACTGAGTGATGACAGTGTATTGAACAGCTAGGTCATTTCCAAATAAATTAAGCTTAGTGTTTCACAGGACACCCGGACATGTATGGAGAGACCAGCACGGATGCATGAACACCAACCTTGGTACCTGGACAACAAATGCGAAATTACTGTCTGACTCAGGAGAGAGAAAGAAACCCGAACAGATGGAATGAAATGAACAGAAACACAGGCTTTGCAACTCACACCCTAATTCAATTACCAGAAAATAAACAACACTATAACCATTTTAGAAAAACAATAGACCTCTCCATGACCTTTGGTCGGGTGAGGAGTTCAAACACACAGCAAAAAAAAGCCAACTTTTCCAAGTTGTGAATATGTTAGTTCACACATTGACTTTTACATTGAAATGTGTAACAAATAAAGTTAAAATCATTGACTCACTACATAAGCATGGAAGTATTTTAAATATAAAATATGTTCTATAGTATTCAGGAAGCACTTGGCACATCTGTAAGTGTATCAGACCCAAAACTGGAACATAGTGGAATAGTCAGGATAGTCTAAAAATGAATCCCTAACTAAAATGAACACACAGGATTACTGTAGATAAAAAAGGTTAAAGAAGAGAAGCTAGAAATCAGTCAATAAATGTCTTAGGGGTTAGCTTAGAGTGACTAGCCTCTGCGTGACTCTTTAAATTTTTCATGTTTGCAGCTTCCAAATTTTCCATTTTGAGAATAATACTTTCGCCTCCAAACCAGAGTGACTTGGGGACACAAAGGTAGAAGTCGATAATTTTCTTTGCCTATGTCTGAATATTTACAGTCAGAGGTAGAAAAGGAGGAGTCTGTCCCTTGTCTAGATGATGTCAATCCCCAGGTGTGGGATGTCTCCAGCCCTGGTTTAGCCATAAATGTTCCACCAGTAAAGATTTCTCTGAGACCAAATGCTCCCTAGCCCTGGAAAAGACAATATCCCTTAAAACCAGTAGCTCTTGAGGGTCTGAAACCATTAGTTAACAAATACCGAGATACTGGAACTCGAATCAGCTATGAGTCCCCCTGCAACACCCCAATCCTGCCCGTTCAAAAACCAGATGGATCTTACCGATTCGTCCAGGATCTAAGAGCTGTTAATGAAGCTGTGGTTCCCATCCACCCCATAGTCCCAAACCCATATACCCTCCTATCCCAAGTCCCAGGAAATGCCAAGTACTTCTCAGTCTTGGACCTTCAAGGTGCTTTCTTTTGCATTCCTCTCCATCCTGAATCCCAAAAACTCTTTGCTTTTGAGTGGCGGGACTTGGAAACAAGAGAGACCATACAACTCTCGACTGGACTCGACTACCCCAAGGGTTTAGGGACAGCCCTCATATCTTCGGGACTTCCTCGGGGAGAGAACTAAGGGAATTAACTTTAACAAACAGTAGTCTAATACAGTATGTGGATGACTTGCTCATAGCTAGGCCAGATTTTACCAGCTCTCAAATGGACACTATTTAAAACGCTAACTTTCCTGTATGAAAAGGGTTATCGAGTATCCCCCAAGTAGGCTCAGATTAGCTTAACCCAAGTAAAATACCTTGGATTTATAATTACGGAGATAAAAATAATGCCTGACCCTGAGGGGAGATCCCTCATCTTAAATACCCCGTACCCACAAACAAAACAACTACTTAGGGGATTTTTAGGAAGGCCCGGGTTTTGCAGGATCTGGGTTCCTAATACTGGCAATCTGGCCAGACCCCTATATGAAAATTTAAGGGGGAAAGAGGAAGAGCCACTCGACTGGCATGAGACCTGCAAGGTGGCCTTTAATGCCCTAAAAGAGTCCATCACTACAGCCCCAGCTTTAGGCCTCCCCAACCTGGAGAAGCCTTTTAGACTCTATGTTTCTGGAAGGACAGGAACTGCTCTTGGGGTGTTAGAGCAGATGATGGGGCCCGTATTACAACCTGTGGCTTATCTCTCAAAATAACTAGATGAGGTGGCCAGAGGGTGGCCCACTTGCCTCCGGGCAGTAGCAGCCACTGCTCTTATGGTTAAGGAGGCATCTAAGCTGACCCTGGGTCAGCCCACCACAGTGTATACGGCTCACCGGGTGCAAGCAGTCTTGGAAACCAAAGGGGACAGGTGGATGACAGGGGGAAGGATCACCCAATACCAAGCCCTCCTCCTTGACACTCCAGATATAAAGTTGACGGTCTGCCAGACTTTCAATCCAGCAACCTTACTGCCAGATCCCCCACTTTCCCTCTGGAACACCAATGCATACAAATCACAGACGAGTTATACTCTTCTCACCGGGACATATCAGAGACACCTTTATCTGACCCAGAGCAAAACTGGTTCACATATGGCAGCAGTTTTGTAGAAAAGGGAGAGAGGAAAGCAGGATATGGTGTAGCGAGCCTGGAAGAAACTAAGGAAAGTGGGTCTCTTCCCCCAGACACCTCAGCCCAGAATGCTGAACTTTTTCCCTGACAAGAACTTTGCAGTTAGGCGAAGGAAAGAAGATTAATGTGTATATGGACTCTAAGTATGCTTTCCTCATTCTGCATGCCCATGCAGCAATTTGGAAAGAAAGAGAGATGCTCAGTGCCCGAAGGTCTCCTATTGAACACAAAGAGCTCATTCTCAGGCTCCTGGAGGCAGTGAAACTTCTGCAAAGTTATCTGTCATCCACTGCAAGAGTCACCAAAAGGGGCAAGAAAAAGAAGCTCAAGGAAATAGGAAAGCTGATCAAGAGGCAGGACGAGCTGCTGGGGAAGCTACCTCTGCCACTGCTATCTGCCCCCTTTTCCCAAAGGAAACCCTGACTCCAGATTTTACCCCAGGGGGACATTCCCGATATGCTGAGCAGAGCTGGGAGATTGGGTCACATGGGTGGTTTCAGCCTGATCAGGCCCAAATAATACTCCCTGATTCTCAGGTTTAAAAAATTAATAACACCTTACATAAGAGCACCCATTTTGGAAGAGATAATCTAGAAATCTTGCTTAAGTCTATTCTCTACCATCCCCAGTTAGCTAAGGTTGTTAAACAGGTCACACAAAATTGTGACACCTGTCTAAAAAATTACACAAAACCAGACCTCCTCTACAACATCGGGGATCATACCCAGGAGCGGACTGGCAAGTAGAATTTACAACCATGCCAAAGACCCAAGGGTTTTCTTATTTGCTAGTTTTTATTGACACATTCACAGGATGGATCGAAGCATTCCCTACTGAGACAGAGAGAGCTACAGAAGTCTGTAAAGCTCTGCTGAAGGAGATAGTGCCTAGGTGTGTGCTGCCTCGGTCACTTCAGAGTGACAATGCGCCCTCATTTACAGCCACGATATCCCAGAACCTAGCTGCATGCTTAGGCATACAATACCGGCTCCGCTCATCATGGAGGCCTCAAGCTTCAGGAAATGTAGAGAGAGCCAACCAGACTCTTAAAAGGGCTCTGGCTAAGCTATGTCAAGAAACACATAGTAAGTGGACACATAGACTACCCATAGCCCTCATGAGGGTACGGATATCCCCCAAACGGCCACTATTGTTAATTCCTTATGAAATGATGTATGGAGGTCCATTCTTAACTTCTGATTTGTTTTTTGACGAGGATGCCAATACACTCTTAAAACATATAATTGACCTGGGAAGGTTTCAACAAGAACTCCAACGGTATGGAGAACAGGTCCTCCCTAAACCACAGGAAGACTTGAAAAATCCCCAGGTAAAGCCAGGGGATCACGTATCAGTAAAGACCTGGCAAGAAAAAGGGAGTCCAAACCAGCTGTCCGAGAAATGGACAGGGCCATATCAGGTTGTTCTAGTGACTTCAACTGCTGTAAAAGTGAAGGGTCTATCTGCCTGGGTCCACAATTCTAGAATAAAACCCTATGGCCTACAGGAGGGGGAGACAGAAACTGAGACTCCAAAGCCAGAGGACAGCTATTCCTGTGAACCTGTTGAAGATCTCAGGCTCTTGTTCAAGCAGAACCCCATCAATCCTGCCTCAGATAAGTAAAATGCATCATATGATGTTCTTCTTCTTTCTAATCATATCTCCCTGTATGGCTATGGATCTCTCCCTAAACGAGGCATGTTCACTTGCAAACCACACTGCTTCTCAACTCAACCTAACCAGCCCGTGCTGGATTTGCATTAATAGCAAAGGTTGGGGGTATGGCTTCTTCCCTCAAGCCTCATGAATCAGTCTCTGTTACCTTCAAACTCTTCTGCAGCTTCCTCACCTCTCTCAGCCTTCAGAGAACTGAAGAGACTTACGAGAGTTTTAAGGCTTCCCTTGTAGCTCAGTCGGTAAATCTGCCCTCAATGCGGGAGACCCGGGTTCAATCCCTGTGTCATGCAGATCCACTGGAGAAGGAAATGCCAACCACTCCCAGTACTCTTGTCCGGAGAATCCCACAGACATAGGAGCCTGGCAGGCCACTGTCCATGGGTTTGCAGAGAGTCAGATGCGACTTAATGACTAAATCATCATCAGGGTTTGCTCAAGATTTGGCTTTGGCTTAAGGGTCATTCAAACTTTTTCCGCATCATCAATAAGGTTGTTTCACTTTCTTATTATTCCTGTGTTCACGAAATAGCCCTTTTACTTTCAAGAACTTTTCTTTTGCACTCACAACTTGACTAACCATCACAGAGTTTTGTTGTCAGCCTATCTTGGCTGTCAACACACTTTCCTCACTAAGCTCATAATCATTTCTAGCTTTTGGTTTCAAGTAAGAGATACGCAACTCTTCCTTTCACTTGAACACCTGGTGCCTCAGATGGTAAAGAATCTGACCCAATGCAGTAGGCTGGGGTTTGATCCCTTGGTCAGGAGGATCCCCCAGAGAGGGAAATGGCAACCCACTCCAGTATTCTTACCTGCAGAACTCCATGGACAGAGAAGCCTGGCGAGCTACAATCCAGGGGTCACAAAGAGTTGGATACAACTGAGTGACAAACACACATACACTCAGAGGCCACTGCAGGGTTATTAGCTGCCCTAATTTCAATACTGCTGAGTCTCAGGGAATAGGGAGACCTGAGGAGAAGGAGAGAGATAGGGAATGGCTGGCTGGTGGGGCAGTCAGAACACACATATTTTACTAAGATCACTGCACTATCTCCTGTGGGCACGGTTCATGGTTACAATTAATTACAAACTCCGAAACAATGACAACAGTATTATCAAAAGTCACCGATCACAGCTCACTCTAAGAAATAACAATGAAAAAGTGTGAAATACTGCGAGAATCACCAAACTGACACAGAGACCCAGAGTGTGCAAATGCTACTGGAAAGATGACGGACACCCTCAGTGCAGGGCTGCCGCAGAACTTCAGTTTCCAAAAACTGAATTTGCAGGTACAATAAAACACGGTCTACTTGTATGCTAAAGTATCGACAATGGGCATTTTGTCAAACAGTTTAAGAAAAGAGAAGTTCTTTGTACTGCAATTGTAATTTTTCTCCAAGTCTGAGATTGTTTCAAAACAAAAGTAAACAAAAATACAAACAGAGACACACAAACATACATATATACAGGGAGTCTTCACTTTTGCAACTAGTGTTAACTGAAATTTGCGTACATCAGAATCCTGACTTCATAAGTGCACAACTCCAGAACAGGCATGGCAGTTTGCTACAGTGTGGAAATTGAGAGTTTTTTAAAAATATAAAAAATTTTAACAAGATTTTGTACACTTAATTTCTACACTGAAGTATTTTCTACCTAATTTTATACAGAAATGTCACACACATAAAACTGTTAATAAAATCAGAGGTTTCAAAAACGAAGAAAAATGTTCTATTTCTTAAACTAGAGTAATGTTTTATTATTCTTCTTCAGAATTTAGTTAAAAAGTAGTCTTTTCAAACCATTCAAAATTTTATAAATGACAATTAAAATTAACCTTAAAACCTTGCACTGGCTCTGGAAAAGACACTTCCATTTGGGAATGATATCTCTGTCCAAAGATTCCTTTTCCCTTTTAACTACTATTTCCATCATTAATGGCAAGATCATACAATTCTTCCTTCAGTGTTTGGAAGAAATGATCATGAAGATACTAAATGAAAACTGCAAGGTCCAAATCAGAGTATGTTGTGTCTATAAAAGGAGAAGCCAAAAGAATATATATATAATCATTTGTGAAGACACAGAAGTTATCCAAAAGAATACATTTAGAAACTAAGGAAGGGACGTGGATGGCTGGCAGACAGAGACTGGACGGACACTTTTACTGTTATCCTTCTGTTCTTCTACACTGTCCTGTGGGACTTTCCTAGTGGTCCAGTGGTCCAGAATATGCCACCCAGTAGGGGATACAGGTTCAATCCCTGGTCTGGGGAGGTTCCACAGGGCAGCTAAGCCTGTGTGCCAGAACTAACGAAGCCCTCGAGCCCATGCTCTGCAACAAGAGGAGCCGCCGCAGAGAGGGGCCCGCGTCCCACAGCTGAAGAGCAGCCCCAGATAGTAATCCCCACTTGCTGCAACTGGAGAAAGCCTGTACATGGTGAAGACCTCATACTGCCGTATATACATAAGTAAATTCTTAAATGTGTTAAGTAGGTAAGTAAATAAAGTATACTTTGTGAAGAAAATCTACTCAGAAAAAAAAAGGTCCGATTTAAAAAAAAAAAAAAAAACAACACTTCAGACTAAGCAGATAGAACAAACTAAGCAAACTCACGCCATTGACTAGTAACTTTTTCAAATGAAATAATAATAAAAAATCAATTTTTAGTTCAGTCGTGTCTGACTCTTTGCAACCCCATGCACTGCAGCACACCAGGCTTCCCTGTCCATCACCAACTCCCAGAGCTTACTCAAACTCATGTGCATTGAGTGAGTGATGCCATCCAACCATCTCATGCTGTCGTCCCCTTCTCCTCCCACCTCCAGTCTTTCCCAGCAACAGGGTCTTTTCTGATGAGTCAGTTCTTTGCATCAGGTGGCCAAAGTGTTGGAGTTTCAACTTCAGAATCAGTCCTTCCAATGCATATTCAGGACTGATTTCCTTTAGAATGGACTAGTTGGATCTCCTTGTAGTCCCAGGGACTCTCAAGAGTCTTCTCCAACTCCACAATTCAAAAGCATCAATTCTTTGGCACTCAGCTTTCCTTTATAGTCCAACTCTCACATCCATACATGACTACTGGAAAAACCATAGCTTTGACCAGACGGACCTTTGTTGGCAAAGTAATGTCTCTGCTTTTTAATATGCTGTCTAGGTTGGTCATAGCTTTTCTTCCAAGGAGCAGTGTCTTAATTTCATGGCTGCAGTCACCATTCACAGTGATTTTGGAACCCCCAAAATAAAGTCTGTCACTGTTTCCCCATCTATTTGCCATGAAGTGATGGGACCAGATGCCATGATGTTAGTTTTCTGAATGTTGAGTTTTTTTTTTTTTTTTTTTTTTTTTTTTAATATTATTTTATTAGTTGGAGGCCAATCACTTTACAACATTTCAGTGGGTTTTGTCATACATTGACATGAATCAGCCATATAGTTACATGTATTCCCCATCCCGATCCCCCCTCCCACCTCCCTCCCCACCCGACTCCTCAGGGTCCTCCCAGTGCACCAGGCCCGAGCACCTGACTCTTGTATCCCACCTGGGCTGGTGGTCCGTTTCACCATAGATAATATACATGCTGTTCTTTCAAAACATCCCACCCTCACGTTCTCCCCCAGAGTTCAAAAGAATGGAAGAATTGACTAGAAAGAACTCAGGTGTTTCAGTCCATTTGGTATTTGTATTTCTCAAAGTAAATTAGTAAGATACAAAAAAAAAAAAAAAAAAAAAAAAAAAAAAAAAAAAAAAAAAAAAAAAAATCAATTTTTACACTAAGGCTGTCAAAAACTACATATATTTCAAATAATTTCATGTGATAAGGCCAACTTAAAGGCAAATTTTATCGAAAATAGAACTGGAATCTTCATTTAACTTCAAAAGCTAAGAAAGAAACTTTCAGATTTTTCCTAATTTATGTCTTAACATTTCAAAGACAGCATCCTTGAAGTTTAATACATGTTCTTGCCAATGTACACTCAGAAATATAACCAATCACATTTTCACGACATCTGTGTCTTTACACAGATGACGTGATTCAGAAAAATTAAAATTGTCAGAGAGAGATTATTGGAGTTGTTCAAGTTATCAAACTAGACACTTAACAAGTCTCTGTCTGGAATCTGGGGCCCACTGATCAATCCCCATACCACGCTTTCCCCAATCCATGCATGAGGTAGTTTAAAAACATCAGAAACAAGCTTACAGCACACTTACTGACACTAAACCCAACCCTTCAAATCCAGCAGTGTGCAAGGCTTCACTCTCTGCATGTACTATGGATTAAGATAAAATGCCAGATATTAAATATGCAGGTTGGTTACCCAACTCCTTAGTTTTCATTGTTTCTAATCCACTATTTTTTGAAAGCCAATATATGAACATAGTTAGGCACTAGGTGATACAGAGAAGAAAGTGTCCCTGGCATGACCCAAGTATTGTGATCACAGTCAAACAAAACCATGAGAGAAATGTGTTAAATGTCTACAAAAGGTGTAGCCCTAAGATACAGGAAGAATGTAAAGAGTATTCTGGAAAAGAATGAAAGAAGTCGTCAATAGATCAGCTGAATAAAATCAATTGGTACAGCAATAAAACAGATTCAGGTTCTAGAGACGACCCTGTTGAGAACACTTACAAAGGTTATCTTTTGTTTGGAAAGGCTATGGCCGAGCAATTACGAGTTACAAGGAAAGAAGTTCCCAAGGACTTCAGTGCCCCAACCAAAACCTTATGAATCATTAAAAAAAAAAAAAAAAATGCTAGCACAGAACACAACCTCGGAATGTGCAAGAAAGGTTCCAACCAACATTATTTGGAATGACACAACTATAATTCTACTGGGCAAGTACCTTTCAATGCAAGGAAAGAAACTGAAGAAATAAATAAAAGAAATTAACTAATATATAAATATCTTACAGACTCAAATCCTTAGTACCAGTATTTATGATGCTTTACATATTTATATATTTGTAACGTAAAACAATTCTGACTATTAGCGTAAAATATCAGCCCTATAATTTCAATTTAAAACAGAATTAACAGCTAACCTAGACTTGTAATTTTAATTTGAATTTCACTATAAATAGTACTGAAACTTAAGATATTAATATGTACCATGCTTGTAAGTTTATTAAATGTTTTAAGATTTACCATAACATTTGTGAAGGTTTGTCTGAAAACTGAACTACTTACCAAATAGTGAATATATTAAGTTATTTAAACAGTTTTTTAAAGTTTTAAATATGTATGTAAAAGGGATGCAATATAGTTTAAGTCTCCTTTTAAAATGATTCCCTAAACTTACTATATGTATCTAAAAAGATTTGTTAAGTTGAACTTTAAAATTTAAGGGAAATTTGGGGTTTAAAATGTAACTTTGATAAACTACATACTAATTCTTTAAAACCAAAGGAGCTTCCAAATAATTATTTCTGTTTAGAAAAACCCACCTTCAAGGATACAAAATCCTACTTAACTCTTATTAATCCTTCAGTATCTACGTAAAATTCTTCCTTTTCCATGAAGTCTTTCCTCTTTTTCCTTTTACCCTATACTAGGCAAAAAGAAAATAAATGTGTCTCTATCATTCAAACCGCTAATTTATTCTATTCTAGTGGCATAACTTTATGAAAACTCTTCTTTCAGGAATCCACATCGCCTATCCAAGGGTCACACGCACTTTCAGAACAGGGACTGTGCTTTATACTGCTCTCAACCTCTAGAAACATCTTACACAAGGCAACGCTAGCACACAGTAACTATTGGCGGTGGATGAACTGAATTCTAACAATCTTCCATGCCTTTCCAAATGGACCATTACCTCTGTTATGTCCCAATGGTGTGAAAACTGATCCAAGTCAGTGAGGTAAAGTAGCACGGGAGAAAGCTGCGTCTGGATGACATGGGGCACTCCTCAAAGGCTCTGAAGCCAAGTCAGTTCCTCTTTTGAAAACCCTAATTTGAGTATAAAGAAATTCAATTTAAAATAAATCACAAAGCAAGTAACATTCTTAAGTAATTTTTAAAAAATAGACATGTATCTTCAAGTTAAGTTCTTCAAGCTAACAAGCTATTTTCTCTGAATTTCTGTACTTTATGTATTATTTTAAAAAATGAAATGCCAGCGATGTAGTAAAATTCATATAATTATGTACACAAAGATTTGACCTGAATCGAATGTGTAATACATCAAGAAACAATATTATATCCCTTAAACTGAGGGCTTTGCCACCTTTATACTTAAATAAGTGTGAAAGACATAATCATTCTAATTAATGTCAGGTTTAAAAAAGCAAATGAACAAGAAAAACAATATGCTCCTTCATACATATACCAAACTCTGTATTCTTACATAATAGCCTTTCAAGTGTCTTAAAACTATTCCATCCCCCCTAAGTCTATTTCTTCAACAATTACTGTGTACTTCCTTCTACCTATTCCATATCATAAGATTTCTGATTCTCTTACCACCTCTATTACACCTAGTCTGACCTATACAAACAACTTGCCCAAGTCCCTCCTGAAAGACAGCTCTTAGAATGATCAGAATACGAGCACAATGTGGTCTGACCCTAGCTACCTGCTTTGATGTTTTCAGATCACTGTACTTCCATGAACATGCCCTAAAGAGCCATCATCTAGTTGGGAAGCCATATCACACTCCTGGCTGATTCCTAATGAGTTTCCTAAAACCACTAAACCCTTTGACAGGTACTACTAATTAAAACATAAAGCCCTCACATCCATCTCAAACGCATACATCCAAAACTATCAAACAAACATGTACAAGTCTACTTGTTACTTGTTTCTTTTATATAATATTTATCTTGCTACATTCAGCTCCTTATCAGAACTTTTCAAGCTATTTTTGGATTCTGACAACATATTTCAATAAGTCTCTTAATTTTAAGTCTTCAGAAAATTTCAAACACTGTCATCTTTATCATCCAGTTACAAAACAAAACTACCAAAGACAGTATGATCATTTAAAACAACAGTAATAATACTTACTAATCTAACACATCAAGACTCATTTTACTAATTTTTCTCTGACATCAATGGAAAGCAAAATATGGCTAATTAAAATGTGATGTTTTCCCTAACACACCGAAC
Source organism: Muntiacus reevesi (assembly GCF_963930625.1). Taxonomy (NCBI): domain Eukaryota; kingdom Metazoa; phylum Chordata; class Mammalia; order Artiodactyla; family Cervidae; genus Muntiacus; species Muntiacus reevesi. Next base: position 57,250 of record NW_027077852.1, read on the forward strand.
ATGTTAAACATGCTTAAAATGGATATTCTGTTCCCCATCTTATTAAGCTATGCAGTGAGGTCCAAAACTTAGACCCAAACAGGTAAGACAGTAAATCTCAGGAGAATTTTCATACTAGGTTCTTTTCCTTTCCTTAACTTGGTGGATCAGGGCAGTTACCTGTAAGTGTTGAAAATAAGAAGCTGAAATAGTCCTCATTACTGATGTTTAACTGATCACTTCCATTCCATTCTTTCACTGAAGACTTCCATCCAGAAAATGATGATCTACAATAAACAATGGAGACCTAGTACTAGAAGTGACCAAATTGAAGACTCAGGAATAAAGCACAGAATATATGACTATTCTTTATGGAATACAAGTATAATTTAAGAGCTCAGTCAAAAATCCGTAGCATGTATCATCTTTACATGTAAGGGGGTTCAAGTATCGTAATATGGAAAATATAATTTCTAACATATGTTTTTGTAAATTTTCCTTGAAAAGCATAACCAGCCCACTTATATGGTACAACTGGAAAATTTTTCCACACCACTCAAAACTCAGTTTCAAGGAGCCAAGGTGAAGTTCTGCTTTTCAGTAGTAGGTTCAGCTGCTATGTATTTACTACCTCATCTTCATTAAAAAAAAAAAAAAAAAAAAGTCTTACCTTGTTTATATGAATGAGCTAAGTTTAAACAAGCTCCTGCTTCCTACCTAAACCAAAGCATCTTAACTAGGTAAAGAATACTTCAATTTAAAGCCACTCTGCAATAACTATGCACTCCTATACTTTGCGAGGCTTTATAACTAGTCTACGTCACAATACTGCAGCTAAAGTATTGGTAGTGGACTTAAGGGAATAGCTAAACATAAAGCAGCTTCTCATTAAATGAAGATTATCTGGTTCCTGCTATGAGATCAGTTTCCAGTGATACCTTTAAAAACTCTCCTCAAGGTAAGACTAAGAAGGAATATAGCAAATGTCAGCCATGAATACAGCAAAAAAACAAAAAGCTGAGAATAATCAGATCCAAAAAGCTATCTTTTTGGATAGCTTTTTGTGACAAATTTTTTTTTTGGGACAAACTTTTATAATAGAAATCTGAATAAATGTCAAGACAAAATAAGGAGTTTCTAATTCAATGAGAAGCACTTTTTTTTTTAACCACTGAAACAACTGTATTTATTAACATTCTTAAAAGTTGGGGAGTTAAAAATAATGGCAACATTTTTCTGAATCACTTCTACTTAAAGGACTTCTCTTTGCTTAAAGGGCTATGGGAGAGAATATCACAAGCTAAGAGGTTATAAAAAGTCAGAGATGCTCAATGGAAATGAGTACAAAATGGGTGATTAGAAAAGAAGCTAATATCCTCTTATACCCAGTGAACACTGTGCTGTCCAGTGGCTAAAAAGAGTAGCAAATCCATTTAAAAATCTAGTTTGAACAAAAGACAAGCAATGTATCACTCCGTCCTTAAAACTACAATGACCACACATACTGGCCACACCAGAACAGTTCTGAGACTAGAAGGGATGCTATATCAATTATGCTTGGACACCAGAAGCAAACCAGACCTGCTCCTGGCAGGCCAGCTCACATATTCACCCTGCTTCAAAACCAGGCTGAATTTCTCAGTAATTTCTCCCTTCTCTGGTATTTTTATCTAACAGGATAGACTACGTTTCCACATGCATGTCTCATGTTCCCCAAACCAGCTGTAAATGAACTAGGGGCAGAGAGGGCAAGAAGAGTAACGGTCAGCAGAACACCACAGGTAGATGGAGAGGAAAAACTCAAAAAACCTCTAAGTGAATAGTGAAAAAGGCAGGAACAGCAATTCTAAGTACAGATTTTAAGACAAACTAAACACCAACAACTCTAAGGTGATGGGTTTTTCACACACTGAACAAACGGAGATGGTCTGGTGGTGACCTGCTCTCCGATGAACTTCCCCTGCTGGAGACAACAGTGTCAGAACGCTAACACCCAGAGTGAACTAGACCGCAGAGCCCAATTAATATAGCAGATGAGAATCAGAAATTATTGAAGGAATATTTCAGGAAAAGGAGCCTGCCAACAGTCCTTGGCACAGACGGAGCTGAGGAGTGGGATGCCTCAGGTGAACGGTGCAGGTGGGAGACAGTCAGAAAGCTAGCTGGTTTACCGTCACCATCAAGGACGGAGGGGAAAACCAAAGACGTGAAATAACCCAGGTGATGTCTAAGGAACGGTATGCCTTAGAAGAACATCATTCCTTAAGAATAACCGAACATTATTCTTCAATTCTAAATCTAGGAAAAGTGATGCAATGATAATACCACTGGTCTGGGAAAGTTGAAAAGGCCCCATCTTGTTTTAATTTTTAAAGAGATTAGTTTGAATAGGGACAATACATCTACAGAAAGAGAAGTCTACTAAGACTCTGTGCAAATGCTAAAAGGCAAAGTTTAACTTGGTACACTTTTAACTACATGACAACTTGCTTTTGATGATTATAAACTTCTATTACCATTACTTGTAAATTAATATTTTCTCAGTACTCACCACAAACCCACAAAAAAATGTAAAAAAAGACTTGTGAAAAATTCCTTGACCAAAGTTATTGAGCACAAGTCAATCGTAATTAATGCCAAAAAAGATACTAAATACAAGTTCTAAAGAGAATTAATTTTAAGAGGTGTTCAAAAGTCACATTTAAATGAATGCCAAAACAGATCCTCCACAAGTTCTATCATGGGAAATGAGTGCCCTCTACTGGAAGTTAACAGTCATAAAACCACTTAAGTTAAATTGTATTTCTTAAAGACCTGGCATTTAGTACTGAACTAGACAAAGAGGGGTTTCATATATAGACAACATATTGCAAACAGCTCTCTTTTGCTAAAAGGAAAAAGTAATTATCAGTTATGAAGCACAATTTGGGCGACAACATTCAAACATACATCTTATCCTGGTACGAAGAGACTGGCAAACAAAGCTAAAGAAAGTCTACTAATAAAGCGAGCCACTCCTGTTTAATTGGGGCAGAGGGTCTGCACAAGAAGCCACAAAGAAGCTAGTTTTTAAATTTTTCAGCTACAGCCCAGATTCAACTCCTGCCTAAAACTGTATCAGACCCTGGCCTTGAGCCACAATCAGTAACAAATGGCTGAATATGAAAGTACTATGCCTGATACAAACATTACATTTTAAAGGATACTTTGAACACTAGCAACATGAAACATTATTAGTTTTAAGACCTTTGAGAGTAAAACACCACAGTCACATTCTGGAAAATAGCTCCTTGAAAAATTAAACAGAAAATTAACATATGATTCAGCAATTCTACTTCTGGGTATACAGCCAAAAGAATTAAAAGGATTCAAACAGGTGTCTGCACACCAATGTTTATAGCTGCATTATTTGTAACAGCCAAAAGGCAGAACAACCGAGTATCCATTAACAGATGAATATATCAAAATCATGAAGACAAAATAGTGGTAAACAAGGGCTGGGAGAAGGGGAAATAATCAGTACAGAGTTTCAGTCTGCAACGATGACAGTGCTGGAGATGAATAGTGGTAGCAGTCGCACAACAGTGTGAATGTACTTAATGCCCCAAACAATTCTCACTGTATACCTAAAACTGGTTAAAATGGGAAGTTTTAGGTTATGTATATTTTGCCACACACACACACACCCACCCACCCACCCACAGATATTTTAATGATTCCCTGTCTGAGTCCGCAAGCTTTTATTTCACCACCTACATTGAACTGAGCTCCCTTCCAAAAAGAAAGACCTGTATTACAATTTCATAACACCAGAAGTTTTAAAACACAGCACTCTCATCCGTCACTGAATCCTTACTATGGCTACACACTTCTGATAATCTTAACCCTTGTTTCAATGCACCTACACAAATCACTGTATGTTTCTACCTGATGGTTCAGCGGTAAAGAATCCACCTGTGGTGTAGCAGAACAAGATTCAATCCCTGGGTCAGGAGGATCCCCTGGAAAAAGAAACAGCAACCCACTCCAGTATCCTTGCCTGGAAAATCCCATGGGCAGAGGCGCCTGGTGAACTACAGCCCATGGACTTAGTGACTGCAACCATGACAATGCAAACCGCTAAGCAAACCACCTGGAACAGTCTTGCCCCAGTGACCTTCCTCTTACCCAGTATCATCAACAGTTTTAACTGCTGTTTTAAGAGCAAATGAAGGGAGGGGCGGCATTTTAAAAAGTCAGTTCATAAACTGCCAGTGACAGGGGAAGGGTGAGGGAGAAGATTATACACTTGAAATACAGCTCACTTTAGCATGCTACCTCATGTGCAGTATCCTGATAAGCATGGCAGCCAAATTTGCACTGAGTCTTCCCATAATACAGCAGCAGCTTAACCGAGAAAGCAAGTCAGCAGGCAGACTGGGTAGAAAATACACAAGCTGGACCAAAAGCTGCTGAGACTCTGCTGACAGAACCACCACTGTGCCTTCTTGTGGATCTAGTGAGGCAGGAAGACAAGTTAAATTTTAAAAGATATACAAACAAGAATTAATAAAGCAGACTGGCCATTTTCACTGTGCTATGTTGAATTCTAACATATCAACTACATGAAAAAAAAAATATATATGTATGGCTTAAGGTACTGCCTAGAGTAAGACTAAATACAATCATTATTTAAAGATAACATTTAACACTCGATTTCATAATATTCAAATGTGTTATTTGAAATAATAACTGATGGAGTTAAAGGTATTAGAAACAAAGCAAAACAGTAAAAAAAAAAAAAAAAAAAAACAAGCACTTTTGCCAAACAGGGACAATTATAATATCAACCTAATCCGGCCCCATCACTTCATGGCTAATAGATGGAGAAACAGTGGAAACAGTGGCTGACTTTATTTTTCTGGGCTCCAAAGTCACTGCAGATGGTGACTGCAGCCATGAAATTAAAAGATGCTTACTCCTTGGAAGGAAAGTTAGGACCAACTCAGATAGCATATTAAAAAGCAGAGACATTACTTTGTCAACAAAGGTCTGTCTAGTCAAGGCTATGGTTTTTCCAGTGGTCATGTATGGATGTGAGAGTTAGACTGTGAAGAAAGCTGAACGCAGAACAATTGATGCTTTTGAACTGTGGTGTTGGAGAAGACTCTTAAGAGTCCCTTGGACTGCAATGAGATCCAACCTGTCCACCCTAAAGGAGATCAGTCCTGGGTGTTCATTGGAAGGACTGATGCTGAAGCTGAAACTCCAATACTTTGGCCACCTGATGCAAAGAGTTGACTCGTTGGAAAAGATCCCGATGCTGGGAAAGATTGAAGGCAGGAGCAGAAGGGGACAACAGAGGATGAGATGCTTGGATGGCATCACCGACTTCATGGACATGGGTTTAGTTGGGCTCCAGGAGTTGGTGATGGACAGGGAGGTCTGGCATGCTGCAGTTCATGGGGTTGCAAAGAGTTGGACACGACTGAGCAACTAAACTGAACTGAATTTAAAACCAAAGACTTATCTGAGTATACACACACACTCCTATATATAAGCAATACTGAAAAATACAGATTTTTAAATACCACACACAAAAGGTAGACACAAACCAACGTTTGTCATTTAATAAATGGGTAAATATAAAGTGGTGTATATTCAACAGTGGAATGTTACTCAGCATTAAAAAGAAATACAGTACTCGTATATGCTCGTAAATCCTAAGAACAGTATGCCAAGTGACGGAAGCCATACTGAGAAGATCCACATCACACAATGTCATCTGTGAGAAATGATGAATAAACAGGCAAATACAGAGAGACAGAAATGGTGAGCAGTGGTTGTCAGGAGCTGAGGTAGGAAGAAATGAGGAAATAGGGATGGACTACTAATGGTAGAGTTTCTTTTTGAGGTGATAAAAATATTCTGGAATAAGATAATAGTGACTATCGCACAATCTTGGGAATATGATAAAAATTAATGAATTGCACAGTGTAAAATGGCCAATTTTATGGTATATAAACTGTGTCCTAATAATAAATACTAATTATACATATGCATATATGTATATTTTTATTGATATTTTTGCTAAAAGAATGAAAAGGTTTCAGGGGTGAGTGAAACGTTAATATATGAAAGCCGTACAAGATCTCAATAACGATTAAATAAGTAAAATTTGCCATCAAAGTTTCAAAAGAATTCTATAAAAATACCTGATCAGTTTTGAATTTGTGAATTTCGTGGCTTAAAAGATAATTTAAGATCTGAAGAAACATCTACAACCTTTAGTTTTCTTAAACTATTGTATTAAGTAATACTATTGAAAATGAATTTACTGTTTGATATTTTATTCATTTTACCATGGTACAATTAATGTATAATTTGAAGGAAAAGTAAAACCTAAAGATCTCCCCTTTGAAACATTGTTCTTAAGTCGGGGTAGACCGATTATTACATACACAGGTAAACAACACTCTTACCATAGATTCGGAGAGCAGTAACTTGTAAACTTTTGAGTAGCTCTTTATTTGCTCGGGCTGCAGCAGTATGGATAATGTCAACAAACTGTGTTGAAAGCTCAGGATTTCGGGAGCCGAGATGTGCAAGCTGCAGTGGTAAACCAGCCAACCAACGTGATAACACTTTACTACGGTATCTAAGGCCATCAAAGAAAAGGGAAATACACCACATTTATTTAAACATTTGAGAGCCTATAAGATGACTGGCATACTATATTCATCTATAGTATTCTCTAAGGTTTTACCCACTGTATTTTAAAAGTTTATGTAGTTTGGGGCACTATGTACATTGTAATTTTATCTTAAAGGACACAGGCTCTACTTAGCTTGTGAACTATTTACACTAATTTGTAATGACCGTTTTACTATATTAAGTCATTTATGCATTCAGTATAGGGTGCCCCCACATTAAGTGGCTTCAAACTTGGGTTATTTCCATTCTTGCACATACTTGCTCACTCTCTAATGTCTCATCTTGGACACGGCAATCACTTTTGCTGTCCCCCAAGAGTTCAGTGATTTACACACAACCTTTGGAGTCTACCAGACTTGAACTTAAGTCTCAGTCTGGCTGCCCTTTAACAGCATGACACTCACCAACTTATTTAACCTAAGCTTCCTTCTATAAGGCAGAAACCAACAGTACCTACATAAAAGTATGAGAATTACTGAAAAATTAAGAAAAGCACCTGACTCACAGTAAAGACTTGAATATGTTCTAACAACTACCTATGTATGCTGAGGTACCACAAATCCCGTTATCTTTCACCCAAACATCTCTTCCAGACTATCCCAAGTAAACCTCAAACTCACCACATCTAAGACTGATTCCTGAGTTCTACTCTTCGTGTTGTCTGCATCACCAGACAGCACCAAACCAAGCTGGACACTTTTGCTCTTTAAGATACCGCCATTTAAAAATTTATTGAAACATTTTTGACACCCAGTATTATGTTAGTTTCAGGTATGTATCACATAATAGTCTGACATCTGTACACATTGCAAATGGTCACCATACGTCTAGTAACCACCTGTCCTAACAAAAGTTACTGGTCATATTCTTTATGCTGTATATTATATCCCCATGACTTATTTACTTTATAACTCAGTTTGCACCTTTTAATCTCTTTCACCTATTGTACACCTCTCCTCTTCTACTGCCCTCATTCTTATACCATGTGTCCCAATATGTCACTAAGGGCCGGAGGTTAAACCTCCATAATTTTTATGGGAAGCAAAACAAAATTCTGAGGCTGCTACAGGTGGTTCCAATAATTGTCCTTTAGCTGTTAAGCAGACAAGTGGAAATATATGCTCAAAGAGACTTTTACCTTCTCAGTTATGTGTATAAAGGTTACTGAAACTATTATGTATGCCTTTTTATTTAAAAAAAAAAAAATAAAACCAAAAAGGATAAAAAGAAGATTTTCTCCAAAGATTTAATCACCCTATCATCTTATTCATACAGATTACAAAGTAACCTGGTAAGAAAAAGAAAAGCAAAATAACAAAGGAACTGTACCGGATTCTGTAAGATCTCAGTTCTTCTTTTTGATAGCTTTTACTGAAAAACTTCAGTAACAAAGTCGGAACTGGAAGGAGAAGGCCTCTCTGCTGATACAATGTATAAACTGCCTTTATGAGAGACTCTGTAGCCTCTAAGAAACAAGAGAAAACAGCTGCATGTGAGTCAAAATGTTTCTTCACCAGCACCATAATTCTTCTAAAAAGCACAGAAGCACCTTGTTCCTATGAGGAAGCAGATTTTAGACACAAACTGATGACTACCATCAAAATCCTACATCAATGGCCTAATAAAAGAGTCAAACCAATCGGAGATTACAGTACAAATTTTCCTAAGAGACAACAAACCTAGGAAAGGACAACAAATACCACAATACTAGAAAGGTGGATAAGCCAGGAACCAAACAGCAAAGTTCTGCTTGAATGAAAAGAATTAGTAAGTCACACTAAAAACTGACTTAATGCAACATAACTTCAAGTGACAAGAAAGGTAAAGAGATAAGGATCCACCAATTTCTAGTCAAACTAGATCAGAAAAGTATTTCTTTATCCTTAGGCTCAATGTCATTTCCTATTAATAAAACTTACCTTCTTTCACTCCAACTATGTAATCTAGTAGAAAACCTACCCATCAGCTTCAGAGTGGACCTACCCACCGAAAAGGGGGTGTTCTCAGCCATCAGGGTTCAAGCAGACATTCCTTCATGATTATGCTGGCTACCTTTTATGGCTCGAACGTAAATGACTATGAAATGTTTGACAGGTATGAACTCAAAATTAGATGCTCAACATTAACAGTATGCGTAAGAGCCCCTCTCTTAAGTAAGGACAGAGCATTGACACCCACCTCTGTCTGACTGCATCTGCATTAACCTCCAGGAGACACCAAGCAATCTGTTCAGCTGCTTACTGTTTAGCCTAGACCCATCTTCAAGGGTTTCTGTTACAAATTTCCTTATCCTTTCTATCCAACTGGAATCCTTCTGCAAAGTTGAGGCATTTGCCAGGGAGACCATGATATCAGACAGTGTTAAATTCAGTAAAAGGTGATCTACATTATTCGAGAGAATCGTGCAATGCTTGATGCTAAAAACAAAGACACACATAACTGTTAAGTGTTGTAACTACCATGCCTGTTTCACTTAAACACTTAACTATTCCTCCCAGAATGAACTGTCAAGAAGGTAAGTATATTAAAGCGACTGTAAGCAAACCATTCATTACAGAATCAGAGTTGTTAAGGCATAAATTAAGAATGCATACTGCTCAGTTCATTACCCAAGTTGCTATTCACACAAGAACTACAGGCCCTTGAAACATGGTGTGGTAATCCTAGATGTACTACAGGGATAAGAACACTTGAAAACTTCAACACACTTGAAGATTTTCGTTAAGCAGATATTTATATTAGGATGAAACTCACGACAGACCTTGATTCTGCTTCTAACTAATTTTGACTTGACAGAATCACTAATTTCTCCTGGCCACAATTTCCTTATATGTGAAACAGGAGACTGGTCTAGATAAGCCCAATTCTGAAACAATTTAATTTTATGACTCACATATTACAATCACTTTTTCTAACAGATTATCTTAAGAAAAACAAAATTTGCAACTTAGGATAAAAACCACTAGATATATAAACACTATATAAACACAGTGTAGATTTCAGGCTACACTGCATTCAACAGCAGAGCCTATTTATTCTCATGTTCAGAAACATGTAAAGTTGATTAAACTAAAAAAATACCTGAAACTAATTTATTTTAAAAGAAAGTTAACCCTGGATTAGGCATGAGAAAGGACACAGTCGTAAGGAACCACAAATACAAGGGGAGGGAAATTTTTAATATTTGGTGTTATTAGGGTATCAAATGTAGGGTTAGGAATGACAAATGGGACCAGATCACAAAGAGTTGAAAACTAAGGACACTAAAATCAATTCTGCAAGCACAGGAGTAACATAGTTGAAAAGTTCTTTCCTTTCTGCTGATGAAAAAGAAAATATCAGTTACAAGACTCTAAACAAAGAAGTAGTTGTATGTCTACTTGAGCAATACAGGCAAGACGTGACAAGCTCAAGAAACAATGCTGGTACAGACTAGGAGAAAGGGGGATGTATAGCAAGAATAAAAATTAGCTGGATTTGAAGTCTGCTTAAATGCATACATGTATGTGAGCTTTTAGCTGAGCTGGTAAAGAATCCGCCTGCAATGCTGGAGACCCCAGTTCGATTCCTGGGTTGGAAAGATCCTCTGGAGAAGGGGTAGGCCACCCACTTCAGTATTCTTGGGTTTCCCTGGTGCCTCAGTTGGTAAAGAATATGGCCGCATTGTGAGAGCCCTGGGTTCCATCCCTGGGTTGGGAAGATCCCCTGGAGAAGGGCATGGCAACTCACTCCAGTATTCTTGCCTGGAGAATCCCCATAGACAGAGGAGCCTGGTGGCCTACAGTCATGGTGTCGCAGACAGTCGGGACCTGGCTGAGTGAGTGAGTAAGCACAGCACAGCCCAGCAAAAAACTGGGAATTCTATCACGGAGAGAGAATGAATGAAAACTGGGACAGATGAGTAGCAATCTATACTACAAACCCAAAACTACTGGTAGGTTCTTTGCCCAACTGTTCAGTGCCCAAAACCAAGGCACATTTTATACTAACCAGACCACACAAAAACTCAACTGCATCATTTATTCACCACAGGTAGAGCTTTTGAAGATCTACTTACCTATTACTGTCTGGAAGGTGTCAACAGACATTCAAAAGTTGGGAGAATTCATCCCGCTCCTCCAAGAATTTACACAAAATTTTAAAGTCTAAATACACTGACCACCAATTCTATGAGGGAGACAGGAAACTGGGGAAACTCATTTTCAGCAATGATAGAGGAGGAAATTAGAACTGATTCCCGTCCTGAAAATAACTTTAAAAGCTGGATGAAATAGTTTTTAACAACTCAAAAGCATTCAAGAGGTAACAAGGTGATGAACAATTGCTGGGTCCCCAAAATAAAGCAAGATCACAGTACTCAGGTTCCAAGGGCTGTGGAACCAAATACCCAATTCCAACGAAAAGGCTGGAAAACGGAACTAACCTTTCAGAGGCCTCACAGGGAAAAGTCAAACTCCAGAGCCAGACAAACATGGGGACTCTGGTATATTATCCCTACTTCAAGCTGAACCTGTAAGGGCTCCCTGCCAGAGTAACGGTGAACTGGAAGTAAAAAGAGCTCTTACATAAAACAATCCCAGTTATACATCATCTAAGTAGTTAACGCAACAATTTTTCCCAACTAGATCTATAGATTCAACACAATTCCAATCAAAACCCCAGCCAGTTACTTTATAGTTATCAACAAAATGATTTCTGAAGTTTACACACAAAGGCAAACACTAGACTACCCAACACAAGTCCAAAGCGGAACAATGTTGGAGGACTCACACCACTCGATTTCAAGGCTTACTGTACTACAGTAATCAAGACAGCACAGAACTGGTGAACGAACAGACAAACATAGGTCAGTGGAAGAGCCCCAAGACAGGCCTACAAGTAGAGTCAACTGATGATTTCAGACAAAGGAGCCGAAGCAATCCAAAAGAGAAACAAGAGTCTTTTTCTGCAAACAGTGCTGGAATAACTGGACAGAAACTCTAGAACTGAAAGATAAAAATAAAACAAATTCAACAAATGTATGTTTGAATGAGACAAAGAGAAACAAAAAATTCAGTAAGTGGGTCTTATATACAATCAATTAGTCTTTAAAGGGAAGGAGAAAAATGGCATTAATATTTTAAAGATGAGAATTTTTCAGATGTGTTTAGACACTTCACTCAAGATCTCAGATTTAAGAAGCTCACTGAATTCCAAGGAAAATCAATAAAAAAGAAAACCACACCTGGATACATCATTGTCAAACAGCAGAAAATAAAAGACAAGGAGCAAAGTCTTATGGGGGAGGTGGGGGGGGTGGGGAGGGAAGTAACTTTTATAAAGTAGCAACAGTTCAGACTCATAGCTGACTTCCTAACAGCAGTGGGAACCAACAGAGCGAAGCGTTGCAGTCAGTATGGTCAGTACGCTCAAACAAGAAAACTGCCAAGCTCAAGCACTGTGCTCTGTTAAAACAGTCCTTGGAAATAAAGGAGAATACATATATTCTCCTTCATTTTATATTATATATATATATATATATATATATATATATATATATATATATATGTATTTGTGTGTGTGTGTGTAAATCCTCTAGCAGCTTCTAAATAAGCCTAATGAAGAGAGATGAAAAAATGAAGAGCAAAAAAATAGAATATACAGATAAAACTCAGATGGTGGATACAAGTTCTCCAAAAATATTAATTTTTGCTTGAAAGTTCAAATTTTATCTCTAGCACAGACACTATTTTCCTGAAACTGATAGGCTTATTTTTTTCATTTCTGAGAAAATATCTACAAATACCCAAGTCTGAATAAGCATAGTTAGTCATTTAAATTAAAATCATGTCCATTGCAGAAAATACAAACAGAATGACAAGTGCATTTCCTCGAGACAACCATCATTCTTTGGCATGCAGCCAAAATACTTCAGGCACACTTTCCATTTCACCACACAGAATATTAAAATTACGTGTTTTCAAGGATTGTGACTTAATAAGATTAGTAATTTTTTACTTAATTAAGAACAATTTTAAGTGAAACTGGCATGTTCTTTTAAACTGTGAATGCATAGTGGTGAAGAATACTGTTAACCCTCCATACCGTTCTGCCTCCACATATTCAACCAACTGCAGATGGTGTATCATGTGTATGGATTGTGGCTTTCTGAATCCATAGATGCAGAATGTGTATTTGGAGGGCAACTTGCTTCTGGATCAGTGAAAATACCACGTATGACACTATGTCTTTACACAAAACTCAGACTGTACAACAAGAAGAGTGACCCCTCACATAAACCAAGGACTCCAGTGTAAATGATGTATCACTGAGGTTTGTATTTTACAACAGATACACAACTCTGGTGTGGGACGCTGACGTGAGGGAGGCTGTGCATCCATGGGGGTAGGAGTAGTGTATGAGGACTCCGTACTTTCTGTTCAATTTTAATACGAATCTAAAATTGCTCTAAAAAATGAACTCCATTTAAAAAAAAAAAAAAGGAATGAAATGCTAGTAGTGCCACAACATGAATAAACCTTAAAGATATCATGCTAAGTGAAGTTAAGCCAGACATAAAACAGTGTTTTCAGTTTCTACTGATACATGGTACCAGAACAGTCAAATTAATAAAGGGGAAAAATGCAATAGCGGTTCCCAGTACCTGGAGGGAGAAGAGCATAGGAAGCTGTTATTTAATGTGTACCGAGTTTCAGACTGGTAACATGAAAAATGTGAAATGTACTTAATGCCACCAATCAGTACACTTTAAAAATGGTTAAAATGCTAATTTTTATGCTATGGACATCTTACCACAATGAAAATAATATCTTTTGTAACTCCACAGTTCAACCCAAGATTAAAAAAAATCTAGACATCAGGTCAAAATTGAAGACCACCAGCTTAGGCCACATTGGCTCCTCTAACTTGAATCTGTGAATTTAATAGATAGCCTCCAAAGGCTATCTGAGAAATATTCAACACGCTTCCTTATGGAAGTTCAAGAGCAGCCTGCGGACCCTCAAAACAAATCACTAGGGAAATTTATGGTAATACTGTCAATCCACTTTTGTTAAAAATGCCACAATTTCACCACCTCAGTGTCTTCATCGTTAACTCCTTTTTCACCTTCTATATCTTAGCACAAATCACTACCTAGGCAGGCAGCCCTCCCTAGGACCTATGCCCCCCATGAAAGAGCAGGACCAGCTCCCTACTATACTGATATACTTTTATTACCCTACATTCTTTTTCCTAAGTGCCTTCAACATATTAAGTGCCCAATAAAGTGAATAATGACAGTACACCCATATGCTTTGAGTAGTTTACTTACATTTAATGGTCTACCAAATTCCAAACATCCTTTTATTTAATCTCATTTTGATGAAAATTACACCTGAAACCTCTTCCTTGACAACATAAAAATCACATGTCATTATATTCACGCATTGAAGGATATTCTCAACCTTATCCATGGACCTGATTAAAAACTTCTGTGTTAATAAGAAAACTGTATCTGGAGCAAGTAACAACTTACTTGCTCAAGAAAGTATCTCCATATTTGATTCTCTGTCACCTCCAACTCCAGAAACTCTAAATTAATGGTCCTAAAACATGGTTTTGATCCAACCAATAATAGTCTTCAATGCCTAAAGGATCAAGGATGAAAGAGAAATGAGAGTCAGAGACAAAAAATGACTTTCAGCATTAAAGTTAGTCATCAGTAGAAACCAATTTGATCCAGGTCTGTCCCATGTCCTCCATTATGCAATTTTATAGCTTTCTCATACCCTATAATATCTCCTTCCATTACTGCAATCATCCCTCACTTCACTTCTGCCTGCTAAAATCACATTCACATTAAAACACTACTCTCCAACACTGCCTTGTCTGTTTATCCTAACAAGGATCTGTCTTCTCCTATTAATTCCTATAGCATTTCTTGACTATAAAGTTCTAATGACACTTAAATATGCCTTGTGTGAAAGATGTAGATTCATTTTTCTTCCTGCAAGTTATTGAGCTTTTGTTTCTCAGCCTTAAAACTACCCTTCCACGCTCTTACTTTGTGATCCTGGGGGTGAGTCACATTTTCTCCTTTACAGTTTGCTTCTTGTTAGGCTCTGCCAATAAAGTGCTTGTTTTTGTTTAGTCACTAAGCTGTGTCAGACTCTTCAGCAACCCCGTGGACTACAGCCCGCCAGGCTCCTCTTTCCATGGGATATTCTAGGCAAGAATACTGGAATGGGTAGTCATTTCCTTCTCCAGCAGATCTTACCAACCCAGGGATTGAAATCTGTCCCTGCACTGGCAGGAGGGCTCTCCACCACTGAGCCACCTGGAAGTCAAGGGGTACTTGAGACCAGAAAGCTGGAGGAGGAAAATGCGGCACTTTCTGTTTGCTTCCTAGTCCTATTTTTTGCTTCCTTTTGCCACCAGTGCAACCCAACCACTCTTCAGGCTAGCAGCAGTTCATTCTAGCAGCCAGAGTTGGTTCCAGTCTGTATCTTCCTGACACAGAACCAGTATCACCGTGCCCCTAGAACACCAGCGCCAGCCAGCAGAACCCTCTTCGCTGAGCCCTGTACCCTTACCCCACTGGGCCCGTCTCCTGATCCCAAAGACATTAGTCCCAGCTGAGTGCAAACCCCTTCCTCGAGGCCTGAGTTTGGGCTGCAGCCTTTCTTTCCAGCCACTTGCCCTCTTCTCTTTGCTCTCCGGTCAGGAGGCAGTGGTGGCTTCCGACAAGACCTTGCTGTTCCCTTTTGTCTTTCCACTATTAAGTGGAAATGCCTAGTTAACAACCGGTTGTATTAAATTCTCTGTGAAAATCACTGGTATGATTTCCATCTCATGACTAGAGTCTGACACACATTTTTATCAATTTTAAGATTTTGTATTGATTTTTGCAATTTATGAATCACTTAAGAGATCAAAGAATATACCTTAGGGCATCTAATTATCTGTCATAATACTTTACTTACAGTGAGAGACCAAAAAACTTCAGTGAATGAAGTTTCTCTGCCTACAACATACTTATCACTTCTGAGCATATCCTCTGAACTCTGCCCAAAGAGCCTCACTGATTCTCCAAGTAGTTTCTTCCTTTTGATAAGTTTAAGAACCTTCTGACAAAGACTTTAAAATCTGTTCAAGCGTTTGTTCGTTTGGGGAATTGCACCTTGAGTATCTGTATCTGCTTGTCAAGTTTTATTTGGTAATTTGTTTTTACGTTTATCTGCTCTTACTTCAGGTAAACATTTCAAATAACTTCCAGGCTTACACTTTTCCAGTGAAACTTCATCCATAATTTGTTCTTTTCACTTATTTTAAAAAAGATAACTGCTTTTCTTCAATTATCCCTCTTCCATCAGGATACTGATAACAGTTACATTACGCTTCCTTGTGTATATAAATGAGAGCAGAAACTAGTGATGTTATGCTCTCAAAGATTCAGTAATTACACAGTGCCTCTCACAAACAAACTATCCACTCTAAGCAAATTTTTATTAAATTCTTATCTATACAATTTGATAACTGACACTCATTTAGCACAAAACATTCACTTCACAGATTAAAAATAAAAATAAAAACTAAGTAAAATTGGAAGTCCAGGGCTTAAAGTGACTTGTTTAAGATCAGATACTACAGCTTTTATCTTTACTTCACAGTCTAGATAACAACTACTTGCAGTGTACAAAGTTCAGTGTGAGACTGTTTTCTGAAAATGTCAGGTTAAACAGTGGATGAGAATGGCAATATCTTTTATTTGTCCCTTTCCTTTTTTTGCTTGGTTATTTCTTTTAAAGCATATGGAAAATTACTCCTAAAATGGTGTTTGAAATCAGTAAGGTAATTCTTTCAAAGCCATGACTCCTAGTAAAATAAGCACAGATTAGAAAATCTGTAAGAAACAATAACTTAAAATAGCAAATAAGACTTTAAGCAGAAACTTAACAACTTGTCAATATTCACTTACAAATTTACCCTTATAACACACCTTTTGCTAATGATATAATATGTAAATAAATCTTAAAATCTGAATAAACTGTTAGGCCATCCAACTTTCACCCACAGTTCTTTTTGGTGCTTTCATTTTTACATGCATTTCATCTACTGAAAATGAGAAAAAAAGGGAGAAAGTAAAATTTAATAAAATTCTGATTTTGAACTACTAATGCAATATTTATAAAGTATACAAGAAAATCTTCTACTTAGTGTTCCATTTAAGAGTAACTATATTCTCTAGAAATTCTATTGCTCATTAAAGACATTTAATACCTTCACAAATCAATGTGTTTGTCTAAATTCTTCAGCAGTATTCTTCAATGTATCATGTTCTCCTACCTGAAACACTGATTCCCTACTATCCAGAGGACCAATCATTCCAGTCTGCCAGTGGCTGAGGGGTTGCTTGGGATATGGGACATGAGACACTACAATAGCTAGCTCCAGCTCTAGCAAACCTGGAGGCCAAACTCAGACCATAAATCAACAGCTAGCTATTGCAGCATATCTCCTTAGTTACCTTCACTGGGTTTTCCTCTTTTTCTTAACCTAAAAATGTGTCCTTGACAACCTCTGGACTTCTACTAGGTATCTTAAACTTAACATGAATAAACTGAACTCTCCTATGGGCAGTCACATCATCATCTGGACCACAGTACAGGCATCACCCCTGCTCCTCTTTCCTTAACTACATACACCAGCATTCCTGCTGGTTTCACCAGAATCTGGCTGCTTCTCATCACTTCAACCACCACCTGCCGTTCGACTCCAAGCCACCATCACCTCTCACTTAAGACTGCTGTCTCAGGCTCCCAAAGGCCCTCATGCTTTTCCTCTTGCCCCCCTAAACTTAACTCTCTACACGGCAGCCAGGGTGATCTTTTAAAACACAAATCCTACTTCACAATATTACAGGGAAGGATAAAGGAGATAATATATATAAAGGAAGGACAGGTCATCCATGGGATCAATGATCTCAGTTGGGCCCATTTTGCTAGAGTTGGAGAATGAGGGCATGGGGGTTTTTAACTGTTTTATTTGTAAATCTGGCATATTAAAGTTAAATAAACATAATTTAGATCATGCCACTCCTCTGCTCAAAACCCTCCAATGTCTTTTCACCACACTCAGGTTAAAATTCTAAGTCTTTACCACAGACCACAAGGTACCACATGATGTGGCTACTGTCCGTCATGTCCCCCCTCATCACCCACCATTCTCCCAGGACCTCACTTGCACATGCCTTGCTGCCATTCCTCAAGTATGTCCAATCTGTTCTCACTTCAGGGTTTTGCACTTGCTGTTCCCTGTGCCTAGAAGGGTCTTCCTACAGGTCTTCACAAGACTTGCTCCTTCTCTTCATTCACTGACATGCAAATATTAAGAAGGCATTTCCTGACCACCTAGTTAACAGGTACCTCCCCGCACACTGTTTCATTACATCTTCTCTCTTACCCACTTTCATCTTTCTTCCTAATGATGACATGATGGACATCAGCTATTTGTTTGCCATCTCTCAACCCCACCAGGAGCTAAGTGTTTGCCTTGTCAGTCATGTTTATCTCTGTATTCCCAGAGTCTAGACAGAACCTAACTCACTGCAAAGCAGCACTATTCAAAAGACCTTTCTGCAGTGACAGAGCCATTTTGTTCTTGTATTTGTGCTGTCCAATACAGTAGCCACTGCCACCTGAAGCTACTAAGCATCTAAAATGTGACTACTGTTTACTGAGGAACTGAATTTTAATTAAACAGCCAAATTTATAGGTGCTCAATTAACCTTTGCATCTAACTCTTTCTCACAAATTCTGATCTTCATGGTAAAAACAAAACAATAAGGAAACATTTACACTGAACGCAGCAAGCATTAAAATACAAAGCTAGGACACAACAAAATCTCTATAGTGTATAAAATTATACTACTGACCTAAAGTTAATAATACAGGACTCCAAAAACTGAAGTTAATTAAAAAGTTAACATTACATTGTATTTTAAAACACTGTGTGTTTTAAAAATATTAAATACAGTATACTTTAAATTAAGGATCCTAAGGATACAAAGAGTGTATTACAAATAAACCACCTCAGTCAGGATCTGAGTACTCAACCACTGAAAATAAGATTTAATATTAACTTGAGATTTCTTTCCAAAGATGAAAGATTTCAAATTCCTAAAAAGCTTTAAAATAAAAAATACTTGGGCAAAAATGAAACTTCTCAATTATGCAGCAAATACAAACACACTATATGCGTTTAACAAAACTTAAAAAGTAAGCAGTCAGTTACCCTAAGGTTGCACCCTAATACAGATGCCAATTTATCAACAGAAAACCTACACATTTTGAGAGAAAAGAGCTACAATTCAGCCTGTGGTGCATAATTAGAATTTAAGACCAAGAAATGCCATTTCATTCCTCCTAAAGTTTGAACTTTGACCACTCAATACTTTAAGTACTAAGCTATAACTAAGGTGAATGAGAAAGTGGAACTGACAGCAGGAATGGTAATGAAAAATAAACTAACAGACATTTTAATGTAATCTGGTGTAACATACATATTTATACTTTGTCTGCAAAGTAATAGATTTACCTTATTCAGTTATTATAGTTCAAATCTGCCGTGGTAAATTAGAGAACTCTGCCAATGGATGCTTTTAAATACTATTTCAGTTTGAATTTGCACCATACCTGCAACTGCAGCTTACCTACAGTAAAGGTTAACTTTAAGAAATATTTTCCGATTTATATCCTTTATCAAGAAAATAGAGAGAGACTGAGTAACTCTCTTAGTAAATGTCACATTGCACTTGAAAAGATGTGGGTTATTTTCAAATAACTTTTTATGTTGGTTTCTAACGTAATTCCACTGTGATAAGAGAACAGACCCTGTGTGATTTCAATACCTTTAAGACCATGAAATTTTTGCACGTTGTTTTATGTCCTTGGATAAGTTCCAGAGTCTCCCAATTTACAGTCTATGGGAACTTGAATAGAATTTGTGTCCTACTGTTGTGTAAAAATTGTATAAATCTTAATTATATTGAATTGGTTCATAGTGTTTTTCAGGTCTAGTATATCATTCTATTTCTCTACATATTCATTCTATTAATTTTTGAGAGTTTGATACTAAAACTCCAACTAAAAATCTTAATTTATCTCCTTAAAAAATAATTGTAATATACAGTGTATTTTCCAAGTCTCCTGTAAATGTGTTATCATACTTTCAGAATTTAAAAAATTGAAATTAAAAAACTACTATGTATGAAGTAAATAAACCCCAAGGATGTATTGTACAGCACAGAAAAAATAGTCATTATTTCATAATAAAATGGAGTATAATCTGTAAAAATACTGATTCACTGTATTGTATAACTGAAACAAATGTAACATTATAAATCGGCTATGTGCTCATGCATACTCAGTCTCTTCCATCGCGTCTGACTCTTTGCCACCCTATGGACTACAGAACACCAGCTCTTCTTTCCATGGGACTCTCCAGGCAAGAATACTGGAGTGGGTTGCCCTGCCCTCCTCCAGGGGATCTTCCCGACCCAGGGATTGAACCCAAGCCTCCCGTGTCTCCTGCATTGTAGGCGGATTCTTTACTGCTGAACCACCAGGGGAGTAAATCAACTATATTTCAATATAAATACCCTCCTCAAAAGAGAGACTGAGTAGGAAGATAAAGATCAGAGAATCTTAAGTGATACATCAGCCAAGAACCCTGATTTAAACAAAGAAGCTCAATTATATATTATGGCAATCAAGGAAATATGAACACTAGATCTTTGATAATATTAAGGAATCGTGGATAATGATAAAGGAATTTAAATTATTTTTTTAAAAGACTCACTGCCTTTTAAGAAAACATGCTGAAACATTTATGGATGAAATGATGGTATAAGATGATTTGCTTTGCTTTGCTTTAGGATTTGCTTCAACCATCTGTATGAAGGGTTGGGGGGTGAGGTGGGTCGAGCAGAAATAGAAAAAGCTTGTCCTTGAGCTGAAAACTTGGAGCTGGAGGATAAGAGAATATGGAGATTTGTGTTCTATTTTTTGTGTGTGAAATTTTCTACACTATAATCTTTAAAAAAAGAAAAAACTAGTAGAGCCATTTTTTTTTAAATGCAAGTAGGTCATAAGAGAGTAAGAAGATTTCCAATAATGAATTAACAACCTGCAAATAGCTATATATTATGGTTATCCTACTGGAAATTTTAATATAAATAAATTCACTTATTTGGGAAAGTTTCTTTCAGGTTATATGTTGTATTTGGAAAATATAACAGCCATACCCAGGGGCAAGTGACAAGACTCATCTGCACACCTGGGTCTTCACTGCCAGTGCCTGTGACACTTGACTATTTTACCATTTCCATGTTACCATTCTCAGAATATAAGGCAAATCTTGCCTGAATCACTGTCACTGACCCGAGAGGGTCCTAGCCCAGAGTCTTAAAGAAGGTCTTCCTCCAGAATTTAGACATGGTCCTTGTGTAGTTCTGTCCTCTAGAATCTTTCTCCCAAGTAACATAAGAACAAGAGGAGAAAGGCAGAGATGATCTGGATTTCTTGAGCCATCTGGGTGGATCAAGTTTTTTATTTCTTTCCTCTGCACAAAGTCCCTCACCTGTGACAAGCTTCAGCATTAGGTCCTGGTGACACAGTCCCCTGCGGGGGGAGATAGAGAAGTAAGGAGACAGGTAGTAGTAAGTAGCTTCTTAATCTGACTAAGATCAATTTAATTTGAAAGAGGAAGTAGCTTTACAGCAATCCTTTTTCTCATCATTGCCAGATTACCTCATTGCTTTAAAAGAAAATGAATTCCTCCATCTCAAGTGTTTGGCAAACAATAGTCAGCAGATTTGTGTAAAAAAAAAAGTATACATAGTCAATTAGGGGTCGATTACAAATTTCTATTTGGGGAGTCTCCAAATTGGGAACCTGAGAGTAGAGTAGAAAAAAAGATTTTTCCCTTTGAACACTTCATGCTTTTAAAATTTTGAGCCATGTGAATGTATTGCTTTATGTAATTAATTAGTTAACTTATTGAAAATAAAGATTAAATAAATAAATAAAAATAAAGATAAAAATGGAGATCATAATGCCTAAAAAGAGATTAAGATCACAGGGCCATTTGCTTCTAATGTAAAAACTAATACAAATCACTCTGTTAAGAATCAAAAGGCTATTATAATTAAATGACACATAATATCAGATTTTCTTTTGCAAAATAGGCCCTTATGGGCAAAGTTGGTGAATTCTGAATAAAATCTCTAAGTTAGATAACAGTATTGTATCAATATTAATTTCCTGACTTTAATAATAGTACTGTGGTCATATAAAAGTTTTTTTAAGAAACACACTTCAAAACATTAGGGGTAAAGTGGTGTCATATCTGCAACTTTCTCTGAAAGAGTGGGGATGAGATATATAGAGAAAGACAGAGAGAAAATAATAATAATAAAGTAGACTCGATAAAATGTTGATATTTACTGGCAAAGAGGGGGAGCGCCTGGAACTCTCATACACTAATGGCAGAAGTAAAAAAATTATGACTATTTTTGAAACCAGGCAATGCTTTAATAATGTTAAACATAGACTTATCATATGGCCTAGCAATTACAGTCCTAGGTATTTACCCTAGAGAAATTAAAACATAGAGATCCAAAACATGTGTCTAAGAATCTTCATATCAACTTTATTCATAATAGCCCAAAGTGCAAACAATCTCCATGTTCATCAATAGGAGAGTGAATCACATTCATCAATAGGAGATGAATAAACAAATATTTATCAACAGGAGAGTGAATAAACAAATGTATTCTCACACAAATGTTTGACAAACATTATTTTCACAAACAAATGTATCCACCTGCAAAGTGGGAGACCTGGGTTCCATCTGATCCCTGGGTTGGGAAGATTCCCTCGAGAAGGGGAAGGCTACTCACTCCAGCATTCTGGCCTGAAGAATTCCACAGGCTGTATACACATGAGGTGACAAAGGGTCAGATATGACTGAGTAAGTTTCACTTCACTTCATTCACACACCAGACACTGGGACATGATTCCCATGGGTCCCTTGTGTTTCCACATGTCTTATGAATAGAGGTGCTGACAGTTTTGCTCCAGACAATCTTCTTTAAAAAAAAAAAAAAAAAAACACTTGCACAGAAGATACCCTTGGAAAATATAATTTCTCCATCTGGAGCAGAAGGCAAATTTTTTGGAGTCCAGTATGATGAAGATAATGTCTCCTTCCAGGAACAAAGGTTGGGCAGATTTTCTTGAAGTCTCTTATTAAAGATTGAGGTTTTCTAAGCTTAGGGTTCCTCAGCTATGACTCAAGATTTACTGTGTGTGGACATTTAGGTTGTTTTTACCTGTATAAGTTTATTGAGGCATAACTTACATGCAAAAAAATCATATTTGATCTGGTACAAGCATGAATCCGAGGCAGCCTAACTTTTTAGCTTGCAAACAGGATAAAATCTCAGATTCTTCACAGTCCTTGCCAGTGGAATGCTGCCCAGCAACAAAAAGGAAAGAATCACTGAGACACACAGCAGTACAGATGAGTCTTGCAAACATTATGCTGCGTGAAAAAGCTGAGCCCGGATCAAGTATGATACTGTCTAATTTTATTTACTGAAAATTCTCCATCGAGCAGAATAAATCTGTATTAATAGAAATCACAATGGCAGTTGCCTGAGACAGGGAGTTTGGGGCATGTTGACAGAGGTAAAGGATGAAGGATTTTCCCAAGAGTCCAGTGGTTAAGAATTATCCTTGCAGTGCATGGGACACGGGTTCCGGGAACCAAGGTTCTGCGTGCTGCAGCACAGCTAAGGCCACGCGCTGCGGATACTAGGTGAGGAGGAGCCCCACAATGCGACTAAGGCCCGGTGCAGGCAAATAACCAAGTCTTTAAAAGGAGGTGAGGGGGAAGCTTTCTAGCGTGGTGGGAGTGGTGGAACTATTTTGTATCTTTGTTGTTTTTGCATGGATATATACATCTTTCAAAGTGCATCAAACAGTGTGCCCTAAAATGTATAATTTTGTTATATGTGAATTACGCCTCAGTAAAATTACATAGAAATAGTCTAAATATTTATCAACATGTGAACAGATATGCAAAATATGGTATATACATAAAATGGAATATTATTCAGCCTTGAAAAGGAATGAAATTCTGAAACATGCTAGAACATGGGTGTTCCTTGAAATCATTACACTACGTGAGAGAAGTCAGACATGAGAAGACAGTTACTGTGTGATTCCACTTCTTTGAGCTGCCTGGAATAGACAAATTCATAGACAGAAAGTAGAGCAGTGGTTATCCAGGGCTGTGGAGTTGTGGTCTAGTGGGTACAAGGTTTCAGTTTGGAAGGATGAAATAATTCTGGAGATGGAGGTGATGGTGTTGTACAACAGTGTGAACACACTTAATGCCACTTAACTGGACACTCAAAATGTTTAAAATGATAAATGTTATATCTAGTACATTTATATGTATTACAGTAGTGGTGTGAAAAAAAAAATCTCTCTCTCCAGTGGTGTGCTGCAAAATGTATAACAACCAGCTATGAGAGGGAAGCATATTGGTAGTATTCACTTTGATAGAAACACTCCCACAGTGATCCAGTTCAAGCAACAGTGTGATATCACTGAATGTAGAGTTTGGAAAAGATACAAACAACTGACTTTACAAAGTCAATAGGAGTTGGCTCAAAGACACTACTGTCTCTATCCAACCAACCGATTGTTAGTACACAGCAAATCCAGTAAAGAAAACACAACATAAAAGTTATAAAGAAAAAGGGAAAAAAATCACCCCACCACTACTTATAGGCAGTTGTCTGTATGCCAGCCAGGGAAGTCGATGGTTATTTGTGGGCTGATAACATACAGGAACAACAAAGTGCCAGTTCACTGATCCTGCAGGCTGGAAGGCATCAATTCTGGTTGGTTGGTACCCATTGCCACATCAGTTATTAAATCTTGTGGCTCTTATTCCTGGTGGTGACATCCAGAAAAGGAAAACTGTGGGACCTTCTTGAATCATGTAAGTTTAGCTTTAAAATTTTTATCGATCTTTACTGTCATCATATTCCCTTTGTTTTGGCACAAAATGGCTGCAAAAGTACAGGAGATACAAAATTTTGAAGCCATTTCCAGAAGATTTAGGCTGATTCTCGGTGCCAGTGACTCTCAGATAGGGTGTGCATGTAATTACTTGGAGTAATCTTCATTTTGAAAGAACTACAGGTGATTCTAATGCAGTTGGTTCACAGAACACATTTGGCAACATGGTTCGATGAGGTAGCTCTTTCCCTTCTCCCCTTTCATAATTTCACACCACAACCACATTGCTCTAAGATGCAAATTAGGGTAACTGATGTTATAAAACATGTCCCAATGTGTGTATAACAATGTCTGAAATGATTTTAAGAATATTCAGTATAGAAAAGGTGACATAAAATTGTGCTAATTCATTTTACTGTCATTGGTGAAACAAGTGTTATTCAAGCCTTTTGATGTGGCAGAAATATTTTAAGACAACCCCTTCTATTCTTTGAGCAGGAAATAAAATCTAGCAAACTGTGTAGCCAGTAACCTTAGGGATGGTACTTGAGGCTTGATCTCTAAAAGATGTTGAGTCCAAAAGTTGAACCTAAATCTGCCTGTATTGTTCTGCCTTGAGTGAATCTTTCATGCAGGCTGTGATCAGTGCATTTAAAAGAGCAGAGATCTGAATTTTATTGAGATTTACCTTATGTTTTATTATTGTGGGCTTGCCAGGTGGCACTAGTGGTAAAGAACCCACCTGCCAATGCAGGTGATGTAAGAGGTGCTGATTGGATTTCTGGGTCAGGAAGATCGAGGAGGGTGTGGCAACCCACTCCAGTATTCTTGCCTGGAGAATCCTATAAACAGATGAACCTGGTGGGCTACAGTCCGTAGTTGCAAAGAGTCGGACACAACTGAAGCAACTTAGCATGCATGCATGTTTTATTAATAATGAATTTCTGTTTAGTAAATGTTTCATAGTTATGTGCCAGACTTGCTTTCCTTATAACATGGTGGCAAGGTTAAGGAGGCATCGTTAGTCTTCATCCACTCTAATTAATAAATGCTACATGAATCTACCAAAAAGAACCTTATAACTGTGCTTGAAAAGTTGGCTTAGGGTAGCTCTTTATAGGGTGTTTGGGGGAACACTAAACCCCAAGATGTTCATTTGAAGATAGAAGACCTGCAAAAAAAAAAAAAAAAAAAAGAGAGAGAGAGAGAGAGAAGAGAAAGAAGACTTGCATGATTAAATAAACATAGGAAATGCTGCATAGGCGAATATTTTATTTTTTTTAATTTAGTCCACCATTTACCAAAGTTATTGATTAAAGATTTTAAAATTTCATAAGAATAACATTTTGTGGAATATATATTTAGCAAAGAATTCTCCAGTGCTCTGGTGAAAATTTTAGCTGTGAAGGGGAACACAGGGATAGAGAGGCAAATTAATTTGGCATTCTTGACTTCAAACTTACATTAACCACATTTGTTTCCACTATTAAATGTAAAGAATTTGATGGATTTAACAACAGTCATCAAGGATAGTCAAAAGGTAACTTCCTCAGTGGTCTGGTGCAGCCAAAAATCAACTGGAGAATATACCTCAGGTGCCCGCTGCAACTCGAGAAAAACCATGAGGCTTCCCCCTCGCTACGAGATGAACCCCAATTTCCCAGCATTGCATGAAGACCAATTCCGTGTTCCCCATCAAACAAGAAAGGAGCCTTGACTTCCTTGATGGAACTCCAGAGAGGCCCCAAGAACACTGTCGCAAGTCTAGAGGGACCTGAGGTCACCGCAATCACACAAAAGAGCTCCATGTACCACAAATCAACTCGAGATGAGGCCTGATTCCCCTGCAATGGCTCCAGAGCTAGCAGGCGTTCCCCTGCAAACACAGCAAGTGGCTTGCCTTCCTTTAGGCAACACCAGAGATTCCGTGAGAACACCATCCCAAGTCTAGAGGAACACGAGTTCAGCACAGCAACTAGAGAGAAGCTCCGTGTACAGCAAATCATCTCGAGATGAGAGCTGATTCTCTGGCTTTGACTCAAGAGGAATGCCAACTTTCCACAAGCACCTCAAGAGGAGGCTTCTCTCAGCTCTAGGTATGTGAGAGGGACCCTGAGTTTGCTGCCTCAAGTGGAATGGACACCGAGATGCCGTGACTCGAGATAAGGCCGGATTTCCCTGCAGTGACCTGAATGCAGGCTCGTCTTTCATCTCACGAGATGAAGGGATGTCTGAATCCCCTGTGGAGACCCTAGAGAAAGCCCTAGTTCCACGTATCATCTCAACAGGAGGCCTCACACTCCTTTCAAAACTCGAGAGTCATGCGGAGGTCAATGCCTCAAAAGGAGACGATTCCTGACTCCTCTTGAAAATTGATAGGAATCCCAATATCCCTGTGGCAACTGGACAGGAACCCTGGGTCTCTCGCCTCACCTTGAGAGGGGTCCCTATTGCCCTATCAAGCCTCGATGAGAATACCGAGGTGTCCCTAACATCTAGGCAGGAGTCCTGACGTCACTGAACAACATGAGTTTTGAAGGGTCATTCCCGCCGTAACTCGAGAAGATACCCCAGGTCCCCACCACAACTCAAGAAAACCCAGGAGAATTCACCCTCGCCGTGAGATGAGGCCCAATTCCACTGCATCGCATGTAAAGCAATTCCGTGTTCCCCATAAAACAGGATATGAGCCTTGACTTCCGTGATGGAACTCCAGAGAGTCCCCAAGAACACTGTCGCAAGTGTAGAGGGACACTGAGGTCCCCGCAGCAACACGAAAGTGCTCCGAGTACCCAGATCAACTCGAGATGAGACCCGATTCCCCTGCACTGGCTCCAGAGCAATCCCGCTTTCCTCATCAAACTAGACAAGTGGCTTGACTTCCCTTAGGCAACTCCAGAGATTCCCCGAGAGCACCGTCCCAAGTCTAGAGGAACACCAAGTTCAGCACAGCAACTCGAGAAAAGCTCCGTGTACCCCAAAACATTCGAGATGAGAGCTGATTCCCTGGCTTCGACTCAAGAGGAATGCCAACTTTCCACAAGCAGCTCAAGCGGAGGCTTTTCTCAGCTCTAGGTATGTGAGAGGGACCCTGAGTTTGCTGCCTCAAGTGGAATGGACACCGAGATGCCCTGACTCGAAATAAGGCTGGATTTCCCTGCAGTGACTTGAATGCAGGCTCGTCTTTCATCTCACAAGATGAAGAGATGTCTGAATCCCCTGTGGAGACCCTAAAGAAAGCCCTAGTTCCCCACCTCATCTCGACAGGAGGCCTTACATCCCTTTGACAACTCGAGAGGAACACAGAGTTCAATGCTTCAAAAGGAGACGATGCCTAACACCTCTTGAAAATTGATAGGAATAGCAATATCCCTGTGGCAACTGCAAAGGGAAGCTGGGTCAACACCTCACCTCGAGAGGCATCCCTATTGCCCTGCCAAGCCTCGAGGAGAATCCCGAGGTGTCCTTCAAAACTAGACAGGAGTCCTGTCGCCGCTCAACCAACACGGGTTTTGAAGGGCCATCCTCGCCGTAACCCAAGAACATACCCTAGGTCCCAGCCGCAACTCAACATAAACCATGAGACTTCCCCCTGGCCGCGAGGTGAGGCCCGATTCCCCTGCACTGAGTGCAGAGCAAATCCGTGTTCCCCATCAAACATGAAAGGAGGCTTCACTTCCTAGATGAAACTCCACATAGTCCCCAAGAACACTGCCAGAGGTCGAGAGGGACCCTGAGGTCACCGCAGCAAAACAAAAGAATTCGTGTAAATGAAATCAACTCGAGATGAGGCGCGATTGCCCTGCATTGGCTCCAGAGCCATCTCGCATTCCCCATCAAACATGACAAGTGGCTTGACTTCCTTTAGGCAACTCCAGAGATTGACCAAGAGTACCGTCCAATATCTAAAGGAACACAAAGTTCAGCACTGCAACTCGAGAAAAGCTCCCTGTACCCCCAAATCATCTCGAGTTGAGAGCTGCTTCCCGGATTCAACTCAAGAGGAATGCCAACTGTCCACAAGTACCTCAAGAGGAGGCTTCTCTCAGTTATATATATGTGAGATGGGCCCTGAGTTTGTGGCCTCAAGTGAAATGGACACCGAGATGTCCTGACTCGAAATAAGGCTGGATTTCCCTGCAGTGACTTGAATGCAGGCTCGTCTTTCATCTCACGAGATGAAGGGATGTCTGAATCCCCTGTGGTGACCCTAGAGAAAGCCCTAGTTCCTGGCCTCATCCCAACATGAGACCTCACATCCCTGTGAAAACTCGAGAGGCACACGGAGTTAAATGCTTCAAAAGGAGACGATGGCTGACTCTTCTTGAAAAATGATAGGAATCCCAAAATTCCTGTGGCCACTGCAAATGGAACCTGGGTTTCCCCTCTCACCTTGAGAGGCGTCCCTATTGCCTTCCCAAGCCCCGAGGAGAATCCCGAGGTGTCCCTCGCAACTAGACAGGAGTCCTGACATCACTGATCCAACCCGAGTTTTGAAGGGCCATCCTCGTCATAACACGAGAACATAATCCAGGTTCCCACCGCAACTCGAGAAAAACAATGACACTTTCCCCTCGCCACGAGATGAGGCCCGATTCCCCTGCACTGCATGCAGAGAGAGTCCGTGTTCCCCATCAAACAGGAAAGGAGCCTTGACTTCCTTGATGGCACTCCAGAGAGTCCCCAGGAACACTTTCACAAGTCTAGAGGGACCCTGAGGTCCCCGAAACAACATGAAAGCGCTCCATGTACTCCAAATCAACTCGAGATGAGGCCTGATTCCCCTGCACTGCATGCAGAGCAAGTCCATGTTCCCCATCAAACACGAAAAGAGCCTTGACTTCCTAGATGAAACTCCACATAGTCCCCAAGAACACTGTCACAGTTCTGCAGGGACCCTGAAGTGACAGCAGCAGCACGAAAGAACTCGTTTAACTCAAATCAACCCTAGATGAGACCCGATTCCCCTGCATTGACTCCAGAGACATCCCTCATTCCCCATTAAACAGGGCAAATAGCCTGACTTCCTTTAGGCAACCCCAGAGATTCACCGAGAGCACCGTCCCATATCTAGAGGAACACCAAGTTCAGCACAGCAACTCGACAAAAGCTCCGTGTACCCCAAAACATTTCGAGATGAGAGTTATGACACAGGAGGAATGGAAACTTTCCACAAGCACCTCAAGAGGAGGCTACTCTGAGCTATAGGTATGTGAGAGGGATCCTGAGTTTGCTGCCTCGTGTGGAATGGACACCGAAATGCCCTTACTCGAAATAAGGCCGGATTTCCCTGCAGTGACTTGAATGCAGTCTCGTCTATCATCTCACAAGAAGAAGGGATGTCTAAGTCCCCTGTGGATACCCTAGAGAAAGCCCAAGTTCCCTGCCTCATCTCGACAGGAGGCCTCACATCCCTTTGAAACTTTGAGAGGCACGTGGAGTTCAATGCCTCAAAAGTAGATGATGCCTGCCTCCTCTTGAAAATTGATAGGAATCTCAATATCTCTGTGGCAACTGGAAAGGGACCCTGGGTCTCCACTTTACCTCGAGAGACTTCCCTATTGCCCTCCCAAGCCCCGAGGAGAATCCCGAGGTGTCCCTCGCAACTAGACAGGTGTCCTGACGTCGCTGACCCAACACAAGTTTTGAAGGTCCATCCCCACCGCAACTCAAGAACATACCCCAGGTTCCCACCGCAACTCGAGAAAAACCATGAGACATCCCCCTCGCCGTGAGATGAGGTCTGATTCCCCTGCATTGCATGCAGAGCATGTGTGTGTTCCCCATCATACTTGAAAAGAGTTTTTACTTCCTTGATGGAACTCCAGAGAGTCCCCAAGAACACTGTTACAAAGCTAGAGGGACCCTGCGGACTCCGCAGCAACATGAAAGAGCTCGTGTACCCCAAATCAACTCGAGATGAGGCCCAATTCACCTGAATTGGGTCCAGAGCCATCACACGTTCCCCATCAAATACAACATGTGGCTTGACCTCCTTTACGCAACTCCAGAGATTCCACGAGAACATCATTCCAAGTCCAGAGGAACACCAAGTTCTGCAGAGCAACTCGAGAAAAGCTCCATGTACACCAAATCATCTCGAGATGAGAGCTGATTCGCTGAACTCGACTCAAAGGGAATTCCAACTTTCCACAAGCACCTCAAGAGGAGGCTTCTCTCAGCTATAAGTATCATAGTGGGACCCTGAGCTTGCTGCCTCAAGTGGAATGTACAATGAGATTCCCAGACTCGAAAAAAGGCCGGATTTCCCTGCAGTGACGTGAATGCAGGCTCGTCTTTCATCTCACAAGATGAAGGGATATCTGAATCCCCCATGGAGACCCTAAAGAAAGCCCTTGTTCCCCGACTCATCTCGACAGGAGGCCACACATCCCTTTGACAACTCGAGAGGAGTGCAGAGTTCAAGGCGTAAAAAGGAGACAACACCTGACTCACCTTGAAAATTGATAGGGATCCCAATATCCCTCTGGCAACTGCGAAGGAAGTCTGGGTCTCCTGTCTCACCTCGAGAGGCGTCCCTATTGCCCTGCCAAGCCTCAAGGAGAATCCCGAGGTATCCCTGGCAATTAGACATGAGTCCTGAAGTCGCTGAACCAACATGAGTTTTGAAGGGCCATCCCCGCCGTAATACGAGAACATACCCCAGATTCCCGCTGAAACTCAAGAAAAACCATGAGACTTCCCCATCGCTGCGAGATGAAGCCCGATTGCAATGCTGCGTGCAGAGCAAGTCTGTGTTCCTCATTAAACACAAAAGGAGCCTTGACTTCCTTGATGGACCTCCAGAAAGTCCCCAAGAACACTATCACAAGTCTAGCGGGACCCTGAGGTCCCCGCAGCAACACAAAAGAGCATCGTGTACCCCAAATCGACTCGAGATGAGGTGTGATTCCCCTGCATTACATGCAGACCACATCTGAGTTCCCCATCAAACACTAAAGGAGCCTTGACTTCCTAGATGAAATTCCACATAGTCCCCAAGAAGACTGGGGACTTCAGCACCTCACAAGTCTAGAGGTGCTGAGGCCACCACAGCAACACATAAGAGCTTCGTGTACTACAAATCAACTTGACATGAGGCCGGATTCCCCTCCATTGGCTCCAGAGCCATCGTGCATTCCCCATCAAACAGATCAAGTAGCTTGACTTCTTTTAGCAACCCCAGAGATTAACCGAGAGCACCGTCCCATATCTAGAGGAACACCAAGTTCAGCACAGCAACTCGACAAAAGCTCCGTGTACCACAAATCATCTCAAGATGAGAGCTGATTCCCTGGATTGGACTCAAGAGGAATGCCAACGTTCCACAAGCAACTCAAGAGGAGGCTTCTCTCAGCTATATGTATGTGAAAGGGAACCTGATTTTGCTGCTTCAAGTGGAATGGACATCGAGATACCCTGATTCAAAATAAGGCCGGATTTCCCTGCATTGACTTGAATGCAGGCTCATCTTTCATCTCACATAAAGAAGGGATGTCTGAATCCCTTGTGGAGACCCTAGAGAAAGCACTAGTTCCCTGCCTTATCTCGACATGAGGCCTGACTTCCCTTTGAAAACTCGAGAGGCATTCGAAGTTCAATGCTTCAAAAGGAGACGAAGCCTGACTCCTTTTCAAAATTGATAGGAATCACGATATCCCTGTGGCAACTGGACAGGAACCCTGGGTCTCTCGCCTCACTTCGAGAGGCATCCCTATTGCCCATGCAAGCCTCGAGGAGAATTCCGAGGTGTCCCTCGCAACTAGAGAGGAATCTTGACGTTGCTGATCCAACACAAGATTTGAAGGTCCATCCTCGTCGTAACTAGAAAACATAACCCAGGTTCTTGCTGCAACTCGAGAAAAACCATGAGGCTTTCACCTGGCCGTGAGATGAGGCCTGAATCCCCTGCACTGCAGGCAGAGCAATTCCCTGTTCCCCATGAACACGAAAGGAGCCTTGACTTCCTTGATGGAACTCCAAAGAGTCCCCAGGAACACTGTCACTGGTATAGAGGGACACTGAGTTCCCCACAGCAACACGAAAGCGCTCCGTGTACTTCAAATCAACACGAGGTGAGGCCTGATTCCCCTGCATGGTCTCCAGAGCCATCCAGCATTCCCCATCAAACACGACAAGTGGCTTGTCTTCCTTTAGGCAACTCCAGAGTTTACCCGAGAACACCGTCCTAAGTATAGAGGAACACCACGTTCAGCACAGCAACTAGAAAACATCTCTGTGTACCTCAAATCATCTCGAGATGAGCGCTGATTCCCTGGCTTTGACTCAAGAGGAATGCCAGCTTTAAACAACACCTAAAGAGGAGGCTTCTCTCAGCTATAGGTATGTGAGAGGGACCCTGAGTTTGCTGCCTCAAGTGGCATGGACACTGAGAAGCCCTGACTCAAAATAAGGCCAGGTGTCCCTGCAGTGGCTTGAATGCAGGCTCATCTCTCATCTCACAAGATGAAGGGATGTCTGAATCCCCTGTGGAGACCCTAGAGAATACCCTAGTTCCCAGCCTCATCTTAAAAGGAGGCCTCACATCCCTTTGACAACTCGAGAGGAACACAGAGCAACATGTAAAGGCTCTGTGTACTCCAAAACAACTCGAGATGAGGCCCGATTCCCCTGCACTGCGTTCAGAGCAAGTCTGTGTTCCCCATCAAACACGAAAGGAGCTTTGACTTCCCTGATGGAAATCCAGAGAGTCCCCAGGAACACTGTCACAAGTTTCGAGGGTCCCTGAGGTCCCCGCAGCAACATGAAAATGCACTGTGTACTTGAAATCAACTCGAGATGAGGCCCGCTTCCCATGCACTGCA
This sequence comes from Muntiacus reevesi, assembly GCF_963930625.1. Lineage (NCBI taxonomy): Eukaryota > Metazoa > Chordata > Mammalia > Artiodactyla > Cervidae > Muntiacus > Muntiacus reevesi. Next base: position 90,821 of record NW_027077852.1, read on the forward strand.
TGCAAAGCAAGTCTGTGTTCCCCATAAAACACGAAAGGAGCCTTGACTTCCTTGATGGAAATCCAGAGAGTCCCCAGGAACACTTTGAAAAGTCTAGAGGGACCCTGAGAACCCCACAGCAACATGAAAGTGCACTGTGTGCTTCAAATCAACTCGAGATGAGGCCCGATTCCCCTGCATTAGCTCCAGAGCCATCACTCATTCCCCATCAAACACAACAAGTGGCTTGACTTCCTTTAGGCAACTCCAGAGATTACCTGAGAATACCGTCTCAAGACAAGAGGAATACCAAGTTCAGCACAGCAACTCGAGAAAAGTTCCGTGTACCCCAAATCATCTCGAGATGAGAGCTGATTCCCTGGCTTCGACTCAAGAGGAATGCCAACTTTCCACAAGCCCCTCAAGAGGAGGCTTCTTTCAGCTCTAGGTATGTGAGAGGGACCCTGAGTTTGCTGCATCAAGTGGAATGGTTACCCAGATGCCATGACTCGAAATAAGGTTGGATTTCCCTGCAGTGACTTTAATGCAGGCTCGTCTTTCATCACACATGATGAAGTGATGTCTGAATCCCCTGTGGAGACCCTAGAGAAAACCCTAGTTCCCCGGCTCATCTCGACAGGAGGACTCACAGTCTTTAGAAACCTCCAGAGGCAAATGGATTTAAATGCTTCAAAAGGAGAGCATGGCTGCCTCCTCTTGAAAATTGATAGGAATCCCCAAATTACTGTGGCAACTGGAATGGACCCTGGGTCTCCCCCTTCACCTCGAGAGGCATCCTTATTGCCCTACCAAGCCTCGAATAGAATCCCGAGTTGTCCCTTGCAGCTAGACAGGAGTCCTAATGTCACTGAATCAACACGAGTTTGAAGGGCCATCCCAACCATAACTTGAGAACATAACTCAGGTTCCCGCCACAGCTCAAGAAAACCGTGAGAATTCCCCCTTGCCATGAGATGAGGCCCGATTCCCCTGCATTGCATGCAGAGCAAGTCCATGTTCCCCATCAAAAACGAAAGGAGCCTTGACTTCCTAGATGAAACTCCACATAGTCCCCAAGAACTGTGTCAGAAGTCTAGAGGGACCCTGAGGTCAGTGCAACAATAGGAAAGAGCACCGTGTAGCACAAATCAACTCGAGATGAGGCCCGATTCCCCTGCACTGGCTCCAGAGCAATCCTGCATTCCTCATCAAAGAGCACAAGTGGCTTGACTTCTTTTGGGCAACTCCAAGATTCCCCGAGAACACCATCCCAAGTCTAGAGCAACACCAAGTTCAGCACAGCAACTTGAGAAAAGCTCCATGTAGCCTAAATCATTTCGAGATGAGAGCAGATTCCCTGGCTTTGAAACAAGAGGAATGCCAACTTTCCACAAGCAGCTCAAGTGGAGGCTTTTCTCAGCTCTTGGTATGTGAGAGGCACCCTGAGTTTGCTGCTTCAAGTGGAATGGACACCGAGATGCCCTGACTCGAAATAAGGCCGGAATTCCCTGCAGTGACTTGAATGCCGGCTCATCCTTCATCTCAAAAGATGAAGGGATATCTGAATCCCCTATGAAGACCCTAGAGAAAGCCCTAGTTCCCCGCCTCATCTCGACAGGAGGCCTCACATCCCTTTGACAACACGAGTAGAACACGGAGTTCAGTGCTTCAAAAGTAGACAATGATTGAGTCCTCTTGAAAATTGACAGAAGTCCCAGTATCCGTGTGGCAACTTGAAAGGACACTGGGTCTCCAGCCTCACCTCGAGAGGCATCCCTATTGCCCTGCCAAGACTCGAGGACAATCCCGAGTTGTCCATCGCAACTAGACAGGAGTCCTGACGTAGCTGAAAAAACACGAGTTTTGACGGGCCATCCCCATCGTCACTTGAGAATATAACCCAGGTTCCCTCCACAACTCGAGAAAATCCATGAGACTTCCCGCTCGATGAGAGATGAGATCAGATTCCCCTGCACTGAGTGAAGAGCAATTCCGTGTTCCCCATCAAACATGAAAGGAGCCTTGACTTCCTTGATGGAACTCCAGAGAGTCCCCAAGGACACTGATAAATGTCTAGAGGAACCCTGAGGTCACCGCAGCAACATGAAATAGTTCGGTGTACCCCAAATCAACTCGAGATGAGTCCAGATTCCCCTTCATTGGCTCCAGAGCCATCCGGCGTTCCCCATCAAACATGACAAGTGACTTGACTTCCTTTAAGCAACTCCAGAGATTCCCCGAGAACAACGTCCTGAGTATAGAGGAACACCACGTTCATCACAGCAACTAGAAAACAGCTCCGTGTACCTCAAATCATCTCGAGATGAGACTTGATTCCCTGGCTTTGACTCAAGAGGAATGCCAGCTTTAAACAACACCTAAAGAGGAGGCTTCTCTCAGCTATAGGTACGTGAGTGGGACCCTGAGTTTGCTGCCTCAAGTGGAATGGACACCGAGATGCCCTGACTTGAAATAAGGCCGGATGTCCCTGCAGTGATTTGAATGCAGGATTGTCTTTCATCTCACAGATGAAGGGATGTTTGAATCCCCTGTGGAGACCCTAGAGAATACGCTAGTTCCCAGCCTCATCTCGACAGGAGGCCTTACATCCCTTTGACAACATGAGAGGCAAGCGGAGTTCAATGCTTCAAAAGGAGACGAAGCCTGACTCCTCTTGAAAACTGACAGGAGTCACAGTATGGCTCTGGCAACTGCAAAGGGAAACCTGGTGTCCCGCCTCACTTCGAGAGGCATCCCAATTGTCCTGCCAAGCCTCGAGAAGAATCCCAAGGTGTCCCTCGGAACTAGACAGGAGTCCTGACGTCGCTGAACAAACACGAGTTTTGAAGGGCCAACTCTGCCGTAACTCGAGAATATAACCCAGGTTCCACACCACAGCTCCAGAAAAACAATGAGACTTTCCCCTCACCGTGAGATGAGGCCCGATTCCCCTGCATTGCATGCAGAGCAAGTCCGTGTTCCCCATCAAACACGAAAGGAACCTTGACTTCCTAGATGAAACTCTCCATAGTCCCCAAGAACTCTGTCAGAAGTCTAGAGGGACCCTGAGATCAATGCAGCAACACGACAGAGCCCCGTGTACCACAAATCAACTCGAGATGAAGCCTGATTTCCCTGCATTGGCTCCAGAACAATCCTGCATTCCTCATCAAAGAGCACAAGTCGCTTGACTTCTTTTAGGCAACTCCAGAGACTCTATGAGAATACCGCCACCAGTCTAGAGGAACACCAAGTTCAGCACAGCAACTCGAGAAAAGCTCCGTGTACCCCAAATCATTTCGAGATGAGAGCTGATTCCCTGGCTTCGACTCAAGAGGAATGCCAACTTTCCACAAGCAGCTCAAGCGGATGCTTTTCTCAGCACTAGGTATGTGAGAGGGACCCTGAATTTGCTGCCACAAGTGGAATGGACACCGAGATTCCCTGACTCGACATAAGGCTGGATTTCCCTGCAGTGACTTGAATGCAGGCTTGTCTTTCATCTCAAAAGATGAAGTGATGTCTGAATCCCCTGTGGAGACCCTAGACAAAGCCCTATTTCCCCACCTCATCTCGACAGGTGACCTTACATCCCTTTGACAACATGAGTCGAATGCGGAATTCAATGCTTCATAAGGAGACGATGACTGAGTCTTCTTGAAAATTGACAGGAATCCCAGTATGTCTGTTGCAACTTGAAAGGACACTGGGTCTCCCCCGTCACCTCGAGAGGCGTCACTATTGTCCTGCCAAGCCTTGAGGAGAATCTCAAGGTGTCCCTCGCAACTAGACAGGAGTTCACACATCGCTGAACAAACATGAGTTTTGAAGGGCCATCCCCGCCGTAACTCTAGAACATAACCAGGTTCCCTCCACAACTCCAGAAAAACAATGAGACTTTCTCCTCACCGCGAGATGAGACCCAGTTCCCATGCAATGTATGCAGGTTAAGTCCGTGTTCCCAATCAAAAGGAAAGGAGACTTGACTTCTTTGAAGGACCTCCAGAGAGACCCCAAGAACACTGTCAGAAGTCTACAGGGACCCTGAGGTCCCCGCAGCAACATGAAAGGGCTCCGTGTACTCCAAATCAACTCAAGATGAGGCCCGATTCCCCTGGACTGCATTCAGAGCAAGTCCGTGTTCCCCATCAAACACGAAAGGAGCCTTGACTTCCTTGATGGAACTCCAGAGAGTCCCCAGGAACACAGTCACAAGTCTAGAGAGACCCTGAGGTCCCCTGCAGCAACATGAAAGTGCACCATGTACTTCAAATCAACTCGAGATGAGACCCGATTCCCCTGCATTGTCTCCAGAGACATCACTCGTTCCCCATCAGACACACAAAGTGGCTTGATTTCCGTTAGGCTACTCCAGAGATTACCCGAGACTACCATCTCAAGACTAGAGGAACACCAAGTTCAGCACAGAAACTCGAGAAAAGCTCTGTGTACCCCAAATCATCTCGAGATGAGAGCTGATTCCCTGGCTTTGACTCAAGAGGGATGTCAACTTTACACAAGCACCTGACGAGGAGGCTTCTGTCAGGTATATGTATGTGAGAGGGACCCTGAGTTTGCTGCCTCAAGTGGAATGAACACCGAGATGCCCTGACTCATAATAAGGCCAGAATTCCCTGGAGTGACTTGAATGCAGGCTCGTCTTTCATCAAACAAGATGAAGGGATGTCTGAATCCCCTGTGGAGACCCTAGAGACAGCCCTAGTTCCCCGGCTCATCTCAACAGGAGGCCTCACATCCTTTTGAAACTCGAGAGGCACGTGGATTTAAATGCTTCAAAAGGGGAGTATCGCTCCCTCCTCTTGAAAATTGATAGGAATCCCAAAATTCCTGTGGCAACTGGAAAGGACCTTGGGTTGCCCCTCTCACATTGAGAGGCGTCCCTATTGCCCTGCCAAGCTTCGAGGAGAATCTCGATGTGTCCCTCACAACTAGACAGGAGTCCTGATATCACTGAACCAACACAAGTTTTGAAGGGCCATCCCAGCTGTAACTCGAGAATATAACCCAGTTTCCCGCCACAACTCGAGAAAACCATGAGAATTCCCCCTCGCCGTGAGACGAGGCCCGATTCCCCTGCATTGCATGCAAAGCAAGTCGGTGTTCCCCATCAAACACGAAAGGAGCCTTGACTTCCTAGATGAAACTCCACATAGTCCCCAATAACTCTGTCACATGTCTAGTGGGACCCTGAGGTCAACGCAGCAACACGAAATATCCCCGTTTACCTCAAATCAACTTGAGGTGAGGCCTGATTTCCCTGCATTGGCTCTAGAGCAATCCAGCATTCCTCATCAAGCAGGACAAGTGGCTTGACTTCTTTTAGGCAACTCCAGAGATTCCCCGAGAACACCGTCCCAAGTATAGAAGAACACCAAGTTCAGCACAGCAACTCGAGAAAAGCTCCGTGTACCCCAAATCATTTCGAGATGAGAGCTGATTTCCTGGCTTCGAATCAAGAGGAATGCCCACTTTCCACAGCAGCTCAAGCGGAGGCTTTTCTCAGCTCTAGGTATGTGAGAGGGACCCTCAGTTTGCTGCCTCAAGTGAAATGGACACCGAGATGCCCTGACTCGAAATAAGGCCGGAATTCCCTGCAGTGACTTGAGTGCAGGCTCGTCTTTCATCTCATCAGATGAAGGGATTCCTGAATCCCCTTGAAGACCCTATAGAAAGCCCTATTTCCCCACCTCATCTTGACATGTGGCCTCACATCCCTTTGACAACACGAATGGAAAGCGGAATTCAATGCTTCAAAAGTAGACAATGACTGAGTCCTCTTGAAAATTGACAGGAATCCCAGTATCCCTGTGGCAACTTGAAAGGACACTGGGTCTCCCGCCTCACCTCGAGAGGTGTCCTCCTTATTGACTTGCCAAGTCTCGAAGTGAATCTCGAGTTGTCCCTCGCAACGAGACTGGAGGCCTGATGTCGCTGAACAAACACGCGTTATGAGGGGCCATCCCCTTCGTCACTCGAGAATATAACCCAGGTTCCTTCCGCAACGCGAGAAAGTCCATGAGACTTTCCACTCGAAGAGAGATAAGATCAAATTCCCCTGCATTGCGTGCAGAGCAATTCCATGTGCACCATCAAACATGAAAGGAGCCTTGACTTCCTTGATGGAACTCCAGAGAGTCCCCAAGAACACTGATACAAGTCTAGAGTGACCCTGAGGTCACCGCAGCAACACGAAAGTGCTCAGTGTACTGCAAATCAACGTGAGATGAGGCCAGATTACACTACATTGGCTCCAGAGCCATCCGGCGTTCCCCATCAAACAAGACAAGTGGCTTGACTTCCTTTAGGCAACTCCAGAGATTCCCTGAAAACACTGTCCTAAGTATAGAGGAACACCACGTTCAGCACAGCAATTAGAAAACAGCTCCGTGTACCTCAAATCATCTCAAGATGAGAGTTGATTCCCTGGCTTCGAATCAAGAGGAATGCCAACTTTCCAGAACCCCCTCACGGGGAAGCTTCTCTCAGCTATAGGTACGTGAGAGGGACCCTGAGTTTGCTGCCTCAAGTGGAATGGACACCGAGATGCCGTGACTCGACATAAGGCCGGATTTCCCTGCAGTGACATGAATGCAGGCTTGTCTTTCATCTCAAAACATGAAGGGATGTCTGAATCCCCTGTGGAGACCCTAGAGAAAGCCCTAGTTCCCCACCTCATTTCCACAGGAGTTCTCACATCCCTTTGACAACTCGAGAGGAACACGGAGTTCAATGCTTCAAAAGTAGACGATGACTGACTCCTCTTGAAAATTGACAGGAATCCCAGTATTCCTGTAACAACTTGAAAGTGACAGTGGGTTTCCCTACTCATCTCGAGAGGCATCCCTATTGTCCAACCAAGTTTCGAGGAGAATCCCGAGGTGACCCTCACAACTAGACAGGCGTCCTGACATCATTGAACAAACAGGAGTTTTAAGAGTCCATCCCTGTCGTCACTCGAGAATATACCCCAGGTTCCCTCCGCAACTCGAGAAAAACCATGAGACTTCCCACTCGATGAGAGATGAGATCAGATTCCCCTGCATTGAGTACAGAGCAAGTCCGTGTTCCCCATCAAACATGAAAGGAGCCTTGACGTCCTTGATGGAACTCTAGAGAGTCCCCAAGAACACTGATACAAGTCTAGAGGGACCCTGAGGTCCCCGCAGCAACATGAAAGCACTCCGTGTACTCCAAATCAACTCAAGATGAGGCCAGATTCCCCTTAATTGGCTCCAGAGCCATCTGGCGTTCCCCATCAAACACGACATGTGGCTTGACTTCCTTTAGGCAACTCCAGAGATTCCCCTAAAACACTGTCCTAAGTATAGAGGAACACCCTGTTCAGCACAGCAACTAGAAAACAGCTCCGTGTACCTCAAATCATCTCGAGATGAGACCTGATTTCCTGGCTTTGACTCAAGAGGAATGCCAGGTTTAAACAACACCTAAAGAGGAGGCTTCTCTCAGCTATAGATATGTGAGAGGGACCCTGAGTTTGCTGCCTCACGTGGAATGGACACCAAGATGCCCTGGTTTGAAATAAGGCCGGATTTCCCTGCAGTGACTTGAATGCAGGTTCGTCTTTCATCTCATAAGAGGAAGGGACGTCTGAATCCCCTGTGGAGACCCTAGAGAATGCCCTAGTTCCCCGCCTCATTTTGACAGGAGGCCTCACATCCCTTTGACAACACGAGAGGCACGTGGAGTTCAATGCTTCAAAAGGAGATGAAACCTGTCTCCTCTTGAAAACTGACAGGAGTCACAGTATTGCTCTGGCAACTGCAAAGGCAAACTTGGTCTCCCCCCTCACCTTGAGAGGCGTCCGTATTGCATTGCAACATCTCGAGGAGAATCCTGATGTGTCTCTCCCAACAAGACAAGAGTCCTGACGTCACTGAACCTCACCCCAGACCCTGCACCTGGGGTCACTCCTCCAGTTTCCAAGGTGACTCCACCTGAAATATCCTGTGTCTGTAATCACATGTGCACATCTCCAGGATGACGCCACTTCCCAGACCCAGTACCTGTGGTCACGCTTCCACAATCTCCAGGGTGATCACAACACACTGGACCATGCACCTGGGGTCACATGTCCACAGTCTGCAGGGTGACATTCTCCCAAACCCTATATCTAGGATCACATATCTACAGTCCCCTGGGTGATCCCTCCCAGACACTGTATCTGGAGTCACACATCCACAGTCTCCACGGTGACCCCTTCCCAAGCCTTGCAACTGGGCTCACAATTCCACAGTCTCCAGGGTGAATTCCTTCTGACCATTCCCCTGGGGTCACATATCCACATTCTTCAGGGTGACCAACCCAGTCCCTGTCCATGGGGTCACATATCAACAGTCTCCAGGGTGACACTCCTCCCCTGAATGCACATTTCAAGGGGAGCACAAAAAGCACACCCAAAATATGCACATTTGACAAAAGGGTTATTTTGGACTGATTAATTAAAAAAAACAAAACAAAACAAAAGAAAAAAACAAACAGCCGCCCCAGGAGGATCTTTGAAAACCAAGTCGAAATTCCATTTTATGAAGTAGATTTACATTTGTTAAGGATATCTCCATCTTTAAGGACGTGTCCCTGTCTGGACCAGGAAATAGAGGATGGCTAAATATCAAGAATGGACTAAGTATCAAGACTGACTTGATATCACTAAATGACTTGACTAAATATCAAGAAGGTCTATGGAATGGACCTGGAAGTTAATCTGCATACCACCATGTCTTTGTTTACTGTGCTTCACCTAATAATCTCCCTTAAATAGCTTCTTCCATTCCTTAACCTCCTTCTTTCATTCTCAGCTGATGATAGCATTTAAGGTAAAGTCTTGGACCATTTCAGAAAGTGACAGTTTTCCCAGGTATCTTTCAACTATATAGGAGGTATGCATGTCATATATTAAACTTCTGATTGTTTTTCTCCAATCCATCTTCCTTTCATTATGAACATCTCAGTGAAGAACATTGAGGCTAGGGGGAAAATTATCTTTCCTCTCATCTAATGCAATAAAATAGCATTCAGAGATATAGAGGAATGAACCACAGACCAATTTAAAATAAAAATAAAGGAAAGCATGAATCTAACACTTACATTACTGAGTGAGGGAATCCAGCCTCAAGTGCTACACACTGTATGATCGTATAAGACATTCTAGCAAAGGTAAAACAGACATGATAAAGAGTTTATGGAATATATGGTTGAAATATTTCACATGGTACTTTAGTGAAGAATACCTGCCACTATGCATTTGTCTAAGCACATAGATTTCTGTTTTCAGAACACAAGTAATTTATTACCTATTCACATTTATTTATTTATGGTATGGAGTGCTAAAGACTGGAATGCAGAATTTAACAAAGAATATAACAGATTGAGAAATAAATGAAAAGCTTCAGACTTCCCTAGGGGCCCAGTGGTTAAGACTCCACGTTGCCAGTGCAGGAAATATGGGTTCAATTCCTGGTCAGGGACCTAAAACCCCACATGACGCGGCACAGCCAAAAGATTTAAAAGGAAGAAGAAAAATTTTAAAAGGCCACTCTCACTCTTAGGACAAAATTATCTGACCTAAGTTCACTGTGTAAATGAATGGAATCTGCAGGCCAAAGGCAAATGTACCATACATAAACAATGGGCTCTGTAAGTTCTTTCCACGGGGGTTTGTAGCTAACAGGACTGAAACTACCATATCAGTTATTGAAGGAGCAAGCCCTGAATTTGATAAGTGATGAGTAGTGGAAGCCAGGTTTCTTACCATTGGAGTGGGAAGTTACAGGCAGACAAAAGGAGAAGGGTATAATACCTGTGTCATAAGAGATCAGGTTGGAGACATCATTATAAACTATCTTTAGCCTAATGCAGAAACATATAACTCCATGTGAAAATCTTCATAACCGTCTGTATGCATAGTCTGGATACATGCATGTGTATTTCCATGCATTGTCTGCTGAGATTATTAAGTTCCCACATACAAGTTTTTATTAATATGCTCTAACAAAAAGGGACAAGGACTCTTTAAATATGTGTCTGATACTAGGACTGAGACAATAAATATGTAAAGCAGCATAATCTTAAAATGTGAGAAAGAAGGACCAAAAAGCCCCATAAAAGCTGAATTATGTAAAATAAAAGCAGGAGAGTATGGAAAAAGCTCTCAGTAGCCAAAGCTAGAATGAACTAAGCAGTCTAATTGGCTGGATTATAGCCAAAAGAAAGTGAAAGTGAAGTTGCTCAGTCGTGTCTGACTCTTTGCAACCCCATGGACTGTAAGCTATGAGGCGCCTCCATTCATGAAATTTTCCAGGCAAGAGTACTGGAGTGGGTTGCCATTTCCTTCTCCAGGGGATCTTCCCCACCCAGGGATTGAACCCAGGTATCCTGCATTGCAAGCATATGCTTTTACAGGCTGAGCCACCAGGGAAGCTCCCAAAAGTTTAAAATAATTTTCAGGTGTCCAAACTGGTAAAAAGTAAAAATTAGGTTTTATGAGTAATGTTGAATAAAAATCTCACACAGAAAGATTCTAAATAATTGATACAGACTCAGCTGTCCATCAAGTATATGAAGCTAACTCTCCTCTCCTCAAATGTGGGTCCTGCATTATGACTTTCTCCTTAATAAGGCACTCAGGATGGACGTGAGGAAAATCAACAATAAAGACAAATAACAAATGTTGGCGAAAATGTATGAAATTGAAACTCAAAACTTTACTTGTGGAGAGGTAAAATGGTGCAATCAATGTGTCCAAAACAAGCATTTTCTCGAAAACATAAAAATGTAATTATATCACTCAGTAGTGGCCACAGGACTGGAAAAGGTCAGTTTTCATTCCAATCCCAAAGAAAGGCAAAGCCAAAGAATGTTCCAACTGCCACACAGTTGCACTCATCTCACATGTTAACAAAGTAATGATCAAATTTCTCCAAGCCAGGCTTCAACAGTAAGTGAACCATGAATTTCTAGATGTTCAAGCTGGATTTAGAAAAGACAGAGGGACCAGAGATCAAATTGCCAACACCCGTTGCATCACTGAAAGAGCAAGAGAGAAAAACATCCAGAAAAATATTTACTTCTGCTTTGTTAACAATGTCAAAGCCTTTGACTCTGCAGATCACCACAAACTGTGGAAAATTCTGAAAGGTATGGGAATACCAGACTGCCTTACCTGCCTCCTGAGAAATCTGTATGCAGGTGAAGAAGCAACAATTAGAACTAGACATGGAACAATGGACTGGTTCCAAATCAGGAAAGGAGTACAGCACCCTGCTTATTTAACTTATATGCAGAGTATATCATGTGAAATCCCGGGTCTGGATGAGGCACAAGCTGGAATCAAAATTGCCAGGAGAAATATCAATAATTTCAGATACACAGAGGACACCACTCTTATGGCAGAAAGCAAAGAAGAACTAAAGAGTCTCTTGATGAAAGTGAAAGAGGAGAGTGAAAAAGTTGGCTTAAAAATCAGTATTCAGAAAACTAAGATCATGGCATCTGGCCCCATCACTTCATGGCAAATAGATAGGAAAACAATGGAAATGGTGACAGAATTTATTGTGGGGGGTGGGGGGGGCTCAAAAATCACTGAAGATGGTGACTGCAGCCATGAAATTAAAAGACACCTGCTCCTTGGAATAAAAGTTATGACCAACCTAGACAGCATATTAAAAAGCAGAGACATTACCAACAAAGGTCCATGTACTCAAAGCTATGGTTGTTCCAATAGTCATATATAGACGTTACAGCTGGACTACAAAGAAAACTGAGCACCGAAGAAGTGATGCTTTGGAACTGTGGTGTTGGAGAAGACTCTTGAGCATCACTTGGACTGCAAGGAGATCCAACAAGTCAATCCTAAGGGAAATCAACCCTGAATATTCATTGGAAGGACTGATGCTGAAGCTGAAACTGCAATACTTTGGCCACCTAATGTGAAGAACTGACTCATTGGAAAAGACCCTGATGCTGGGAAAGATTGAAGGCAGGAGCAGAAGGGGATAACAGAGGATGAGATGGTTGATGGCATCACCAACTCGATAGACATGAGTTTGAGCAAGCTCTGGGAGTTGGTGATGGATAGGGGAGCCTGGTGTGCTGCAGTCCACGGGGTCACAAAGAGTCGGACATGAGTGAGTGACTGAACTGAAATATCATATGTTTTGGTAACTCCACACCTAGATATACATCCAAAGAATTTAAAAGAGGTGCTCAAATATATACTTGTACACCAATATTTACAGCAGCAGTGTTCTTGATAATCCAAGTTAAAAACAATGAAAATGTCCACCAACAAGTGAATGGAAGAGCAAATAGGGCAGTTCCATCCATGAGATGCATTACTCTGCCATATAAAGGAATATAGTAAAATAATGCCACAGCTTCAGAAAATAGTAGGGGGCTTTACAAAAACTTAAACACAGAGTTAACATAGAATCCATCAATTCCGGTCCAGGTTATACACTCAAGATATTTAAAACCAAATACTGAAACAGATATTCAAACCCCATATTCATAGCAGCATTATTCATAGTAACCAAAAGGTGGCAGCAGCACAAGTGTTCAACAGATGACTGGATAAGCACGATGTAGTATATACACAGTGGGATCTGATTCAACCTTTAGAAACAAGATAACTCATACATGCTATAATGTAGATGAAACTTCAAGTCATTAGGTGAAGTGAAACAAGCCTGACACAAAAGGAAAAATGTTCTATGATTCCACTAGTATGAGATATCCATATAAGACAAATTCCAAGTAGAGTAAGATGGCCAGGGATTGGGGGTTATGAGTATTTAATGGTTACAGTGTCACTTCAGGAAAAGGGAACGATTCTGGAGATGAATGGTGGGGAAATTTTTACAATGAGAGTGCAGTTAATGCTATAGAAGTTCATACTTAAAATGACTCAAATAATAAATGTTGTTATATGTTTGTAAGCACAGTGAAAACAATGACACATGGCACAACATGGAAAAGCACTAAAAACATTCTCAGTGAAAGAAACCACACTGAAAAGCCACCCAGATCATAGTCATCTTGTCACTTTAAATCCATGAAGGTTTTTAACATGAGGGAAAGCCCCAGTGATGGCTCCAGAAAAAGAAAACTGCATTAGAATGAAGAAAGACAGTTGCACAAAGCTTGGGCAGCTGATGAAAGTTGAACTGGTCCTATGGATAGGATTGTAATGTGGAAACCATAATTATCCCCCATTTTGGGGTTGTGGGCTGGTTCCCTGGGAAAGTGACCATGTTTTGGGTAAAACACATTGCGGTATTTGGTGTGAATGTAGAAAACTTTGTACCACTATTTAAAGTAGACACGTTTGAAATTTTACTAGAAAGTAAGTTACTTTTCAATACAGCCATGTAAGTCACATGCCAGAAAATCAGAGATGACATCGAACATTGCAATAGAGGCCAAGAGTTAACCTAAGTAAATTCAGCTAAAGTAGTTTGATGCTAATTGCCTTGTACTAGTCCACATGGTATTAAAAGGCACCATAGGAAGAGTATATTAGTAGACACCATGCCCTGGGTGCTGTGGATGACCAGATGGAACTGAAACTATTAGATGTCTTAATTCTAGTTTTCCACATAACACTACACCAAAGCAACTGTCAGAACTAAAAAGCGAATTCACAGACTTGCCTGGCAGTCCAGTAGTTAAGACTGCACTTCCACTGCAGGGGGTACAGGTTTGATCCTTGGTCAGAGAACTAAGATCCAACATGTCGAGCTGTGGGGCCAAAAAAAAGAAAAAAGAAAGTCAGCAGAACTGCAAGATCATTTGTGATTCTCTACACTAATAATGAACTATCAGAAAGAGAAATTAAGAAAATAATTCCTTTTACAATTGCATCCCCTCCCCCACATAACTAGAAATCTAACCAAGGACTTGAAAGACCTGAAAGCTAAAAACTACAAGACAATGATCAAAGAAACTAAATGGATACAAGTAAAAAGATATCCCATGCTTATGGGTGAAAATACCATTAAAATATCCATTCTAAACAAAGCAACGTACACATTCATGCAATCACTGCCAACATTTCAATGACATTTTTCACAGAAACAAAAGCAATCTTTACATCTGTGTGGAGCCACAAAGGAACCAGAAGAGCCAAAGGGATCCTGAGAAAGCAGAACAGGCTGGTGGCATGTCTATCCCTGACTTCAATCTAGAGTATGTACCTAAAGTCACCAGAAGACGTGTGGAATTGGCACAGAAATAGTCAAGAGAGCTCAGAAGTAAACCTACAGGTGCATGGTAATTAATTTACAAGAAAGGAACTAAAAATATATACACGGGAAAGGACAGTCCCCCCCACCCCCCTCAATAAACCGTGCTGGGAAAAATGGAAACCACACACCAAGGAACAATATAGGACACCATCTTATACTACAGACAAAAACTGACTAAAATCCCACAACTTTCCACATCAAGCCCTAACAGTCTTGGGTCCTCTTAAGACAGACTTTCAGCAACAGCCACACACAAAAGCTTCTTCCCAATTTTCCTCACTTTTTCTTTCAGCAGCACATCGTTGCAGGAATCTTGAGGAAACCAGACTCCCGTCAGACTCAACTGAACCCCACAATGTCCCAAAGCTGAAGCACCAATGGGTTCTGAGGAGATCATGGGTCCTGAGGAAACTAAATTCCATCAGCCAAAACTAAACCCCATAATGCCCCAAAGCCAAAATACAATGGATCCTGTGGTGACCCATCTCCTGTCAGCCTGAACTGAACCCCACAATGTCACAAAGCTGAACCCCCATAAGGTCCTGAGGAGATCAAATTCTATCAGCCTGAATTGAACCCCACAATGCCCCAAAGCTGAAACCACATGGGTCTTGTGGTGACCCATCTCCTGTCAGCCTGAACTGAACCCCACAATGTCCCAAAGCTGAACACCCAGCAGGTCCTGAGGAGACCAGATTCCATCAACCTGAACTAAACCCCACAATGCCCCCAAACTGAAGCCCCAGTGGGTTCTGAGAAGACCAGATTCCATCTGCCTGACCTGAACCTCAGAGTATCCTGAAGCTGGGTCCTGAGGAGACCAGAGTGCTGTCAGTGGCCACCAACAGCCAGGTGCTCCAGCAGAGTGGGGAGTTCCCCCTGGGGTGAGGAGAGTGCCAGGGGGGCGGGCTCCTCATTATCATGAATAGGCATGATCAAGAAGGTTTGCAGGGGCCAGGGCAAGGACAAGGGAGATAAGCTCCAGCTCCGAGTATTCTAAGTCCCCACTTTCTGAGATTGCGTGACCTACATGATCCAGACTTTGCAAGGAGCAAGCTGAGTTACAGAGGCAGAAGGAGCAGGAGGTGATGTAAAATTTTAACGTTTCCTCTTCAGGTTCAGAAAGATGAAGCCCTCCCAGGTTCCCAGGTCCTTGTGCCCCAGTGACTGTGAGCTCTTCCTTCTGGGTGTATGACCAACCCCCACACTAAGTCCCCTCTATACCCATGGCCCTGGCCCAAGCCTAACCTCCCCCTCAGGCCCTGATGAAGCTCCCCGCCCCCATTGTGCATCTCACATCCCACCCCAACGTGGTCTTTTTGAAGCCTAAACAAGACCATCCTCCTCTCCTCCCTGTGATTCCCCTCACCTGATGAAGCCAGGTCTTCATCCGTTCCAGGTGATTCCAAGGGCCTCATTCTCTCCATGTGTGTGGCCGCTCTCTGTGCCCGTCTTTATGGGCATGTGGTGATCTCCTAAAATGAGGGTTATTTGACAGAGAGAGAATGGGGTAAATGGTGGCCACCAAAGATGTGTCCCCCCAGAACAGGGCCGTATCTGGGAAAAGAGTCTTTGTAGATGTAGTTAAGGATAGCAAGGTAAGGTCATCTAGGGTTAGGGTGACCTTCAATCCAACTGACACACTCCTTCAAAGAGACGAAAGAGGACACAAAGGGGAAGCCTCTTAAAGGCAGAGGCAGAGATGGGAGGGAGGGGGCCACAAGCCCAGGGACCCCTGGAGCCCCTGAAGTTGGAAAAGGCAGGAATGATCCTGTCCTGGAGCCTCTGGAGGGACCTCAGCCCTGTGCCACCTTGATTTCCGGTGTCTGGTCTCCAGGACTGAGAGAGGATGAACTCCTGTTGTTTTAAACCACCCAGCATGTGATCATGTTAGAGAAGCCACAGAGCAGCCACACAGACCCTGCTCTGTAGGATCCTAGAAATGTGGGTCTCATTAAAGCAGATGAAGGGTGGATTACAGAACCCTTAAAATCAGCTCTGGACCCTCAGAAATGCTAAAGCAGTGGCTGGGCTCCAGAATGTTGAGGGGTCAAGTCTGAAGCCTGTGCCTAGGGGTACTGGGTGCACACGCCTCCCCGGGTTCTTACACCAGTACATGTGGTGTAACATCTCAGTCTTGATGGAGGACATTTAACATCAATGGCCACATTGCTAATTAAGAAGCCACCAGTTGCACAGGTGAAAGCCCAATTAGGGCACTTGCTTCAGGGATGAGCAATTCTGAAGATGGTCAGGGATGGGGACTTACTCATGTGTAGCCAGCCAGCAGCCCTTGCACATACCCCACCCCCTCCCCTCCCAAGGAGGGACCTCAGTGGGAAGCTGGGAGACTACACGGAGTCATCTCTAAGTAAATGCTGGCTGACCCCCAGGCTAGCCATTCCTGAACCTCATCCACCCTTCATAGATAAAACACTTGAATATGTGCAAAGACCTCACAGGCTGGAGAAAAGTGGAGCCACTCCAGCGACAGCATGCTTACTGACGTGGCTCCTGTAGGTCAGGCAGAATGGTCCTGGCCTGGGTGATCTGGAAGCTTTGCACTTTCCTACCTGAGTTACTCCTCCTGTGCTGCTCCCATTGCCTGTTTTCTTGCTTCCTCATTTCTGCCTGAGAAGATTTCCAACAGCAGGAACAGGTGACACAGCCCATCCTTAGGAAGTGACAGCTTAGCACCTCCTGCAGAAGGTCCAGCAGAGCCCAACACAGACCCAATCCCCCGAAACACTATGGGCCCTCACTCTCTCTTATCAAGCCAACCCTGCAAGATCTAAGCAGAAAGACAGCATCAGGTACAGCTGCAGGCACTTGAGGGGGTTTATATAGACCTCAACCCAGGCACACATCCAAAGGGCAGGCCAGTCAGGTCAGCCAATCTGCCCACCTGGGCTTGTGGTTTCAGAAAATGGGCCTCGTTGTCCTGGCCAGGGTTCCAGGAACAGGTGTGGGTCCTTTGGGTCAGGATGGATATGGGGCTGCTGCTCTGACTTGTTTTCTCATCTTCTTATCTGACCTATAAGTGGGAGAGGATTTCAGGAAGGCCTTCTTCTAATGAGAGGGACCCAGGGGTCAGGGAGAGGATGGGTGGTGGGTGGAGACAGACTCAGTGCCCAGGTGCTATGGGACCCTCTGGAAAACCTGCTGGAAGGAGGCTGCAACCAGTGAAGCCCAAGGTCACAAAACTATCCTGAAGCTGCTGTATGTTACCTCAGGTCCTCCTCTGAGGGTCTCAAGGTCAGATCTGTCCAACAGAGGAGCTGGGGGCTCTTTGCAGTGAGGGCTCTGTGAACAGCTCCTGGGTGCTGAGCCCTGCAGGATACCTGCCCAGGTGAGCCCCATATCCTGGGAGGCACCTGCCCATAAGAACCATGTATCCTGGGAGGGGCGAGTGAACAAGTATTCTCTCTGTGCAGTTATCACAGATTAGCTTAGTGACTCTCACGTGGGCAGTGCTGGAATTAGATGAGAACAAGGACATGTTGGGGGACGTTCCCTGAAACACCCCCAGGCCCATCCAGAGTGAAGAGTCCAGTAGGTGGGTACTGGTTGCTGTGCTGGGGTGGGAGGTTTCATGGGTGCCTCTTGTTTCTTCACCTGACACCACAGAGGCCTCTGCAGGACACAGAAGACAGCCTGCCCAGGGACGGTGTGAGCCCCTGGCGACCAGGCACGGGAAGTGAGAGGGAAGGACCAGGCTGAGGGGGCCTTTCTGCTCTGAGTTGGGAGTGGACAAGCAAGTGGTGAGTGTGATCTAGGAAAGTGGCTCTAGTGATGGGAGGCTTGTTGAGGCCGTCTGAGTACGAGTTGGAAAAGAATGTTCAGACATAGAGCATTTCAGAAGGGAGTGAGTTTGTATTAAGAACAAAGAGCAGAGATAAAGTGGGCACTGTGGGCTCAGGGGGCCAACCACCTGACAGACTAGGGAAAGTTGACTGATTTCCTGGGTTAAGAGCCAATTTTTACAGTTTCAAGGCAAAGAAAATTCCTACTGGAAGGTTGATATTAGGTGATTGGGTGGGGTACCATAGGGTGTTTACTGGAGTGGGCATCCTTGCCTGGTAGGGAGTCAGGAAGCTCATTAGCGATGATCAGGTGCTTTTGGCAACAGTTGCAAAGGGGGCCCAGTCCGATTCACAGGTGACCTTGGTTCTGGGGCCCACTTCTATGGCCTTGGTGTGAGGACTCCCAGTTGTGGCCTTGGGGAAGGAGTCACCTCAACAAGACTGACCCTGCTTCAGAGTAAAAGTTCCATCAAGTTTTCTCTACAGGAGAGATCTAGTGATCCTAGATCTGTTTGGAAAAGTCTTGGACACTGCAGGGACACATACTGAGTGTGAAACTGGATATTGAACCTTGTTGGCAAAACTCACCTTTTCTCTCTGTTGGCATTAAAAGGGTGTGGGCTGACAGCTACCTGAGAATCCATCCAATTGACAATTTCCTATTTACAACATAAATGAGTTTGGTCAAATTATTTCTATTTCTATGCAAACAGGCAGCTTGCAACACCTTGTGGCAGGATCATTTCCAATAGATTGTCAACTAATCAAGGTAACAACATTATGACACTCAACACATTTAGATATAATTTCCTAAGCCTTTTTCTTGAGGGACAGACCCAATATGAGCTAGGAATGTGTTCAAAAGGCTCAGAAAGTGCAGGAAAATACACTGGCTATGACTGGAAATTAGGGTCTCTGTGCAAACCTGGAGTTCTGACATCTTACAATCTAGACAGTTCCTGATAGACAGATGCATGAAAAACACTCTACTTTTATGTTTTTCTTTCATCAAAGGAACATGGATTTCCTAGCATTCTGTGTGCTGAGAGTAACTCACTGCTCTAAAATGCTTGCTTGGACTTCATTTTTCAGTAAGAACTTCCCCTGACTGTGTTACAGTCAGGACGGTCCCACACTCACAGGGAAAAAGCAAACTAGCATCCAAACGTTTGTTCCATCAGGTTTTCTCTGTAGGAGAGATCCAGTGATCCTAGGTCTGTCTGGAAAATGCTTGGGTAGTGCATGGACACATACTGAGTGTGAAGCTGGATCCTGGACCTTGTTGGCTAAATCAGCATTTTCTTTCAGGTGGTCCTAAAATGGTGCAGAGTAGCAACTGCCTGAAGATCCATCCAATTGCTGTTTTCTTACTTGTGACAGCAATATCTTTGGTCAGACCTCTTGGATTTCTGCAGCAAACATGGGACTTTCAATTCCTTGCCACTGGATCATTTCCAATGGCAGGTAAACTCATTAGGTAACCAGACTCGATGGCATTCAGCACTCTCAGACACACTCCTACAGCCTGTTTCTTCATAGACAGTCCCAGGATGACCTAGGAATGGGTTCGCTAGTATCAGAAATGTGAGCAAACATACTGGCTGTGACTCTGAAAATTAGGTGCTCTGTGCAAATCTGGAGTTTTAACATTTTAGAATCTAGACAGTTTCTGATAGATGTCTGAAATACACTCCTTTTTATTTTTTGCCTTTCATTCCTCAAAGAAACACAGATTTCACAGCATTATGTTTGCTGAGAGTGACAGACTGCTTGGAAATTCTTGCCTGGAAGTCATTTTGAAGTAACAATTTCCCCTCCCCTGTGTTACCATGGGAAATGCCCCCACACTGACAGAGAAAAGTAAACAAATGTCAAAACATCTGTTCCGTGAAGTCCCCTGTAGGAGGGATCCAGTGATCCTAAGTCTGTCTGGAAAATTCTTGGATAGTGCTTGGACACATGCTCAGTGTGAACCTGGATTCTGGACCTTGTTGGCAAATTAGAATTTTCTCTGTGTTGGCCACAGTAGGCTGGGGTTTAGCAACTCCTTGAAAATCAGTACACTTGCTCTTTTCCCACTAACGACAGCAATAGCTTTGGTCAAAACACTGGAATTGCTGAAGCAAGCAGGCAGCGTGCAACTCCTTGTGGCAAGATCATTTCCATTGGAATGCCAATTAAACTACTTAGAAACAGTATGGCACTCAGCTGTGTCAGACACACTCCTCCAGACTCTCTCCTCATGGTGTGTCCCAGTAAGATAGAGTACTGTGCTCATGAACCATGGAAAGTTCAGGGAAACTTACTGGCTGTGTCTCTGGAATTTAGGGCATCTGTGGAAGCGTGGTCTTCTCACATCTTAGAATCCAGACAGCAGTCATGGATAGAGAGATGCCTGAAAAGCACCCTATTCATTGCCGCTCATTCCACGAGTGAACACAGGTGTCCCAGCATTCTGTTTGCTGAGAGTAACCCGCTAAGTGGAAACCCTTGCCTGGAAGTCATTTTTAAGTAAAAATTTCCCCTCACGTGTGTTACACTAGGGAAGGCTCCCACACTCACAGGGAAAAGCAAGCAAACATCAAAATGTCTCTTCCATCAATTTTTCTCTGTCAGAAGGATCCAATGGCCCCAGGTCTCTCTGGAAATTTCTTGGATACTGCAAGGGAAACATACTGACTGTGAACCTGAATATTTGACCTTCTTGGCAAAATTAGCATTGTCTCTCTTTTGGCACTAACAGGATGTGCGCTGGCAGCTGCCTGAAAATCCATCCAATTGATATTTTCCTACTTCTGACATCAATAGGTTTGGTCAAATCTTTCAGGTTTCTGACACAAGCAGGTGGCTTGCAACCCCATCGAGCTGGATCATTTCCATTAAAATGTCAAATAATCTAGGTAACAACAGTATGGCTCTCAGCAATCTTAGATAATTTCACAGCCAGTTTCCTCTGAATCAGACCCAATAGGAGCCAGGAATGTGTTCATAAGGCTCTGAAAGTGCAATGAAATATACTGGCTATGACTTTGGAAATTAGGCCCTGTGTGCAAACCTGGAGTTCTCACATCTTAGACTTTAGATAGTTCCTGACAGATAGATGCCTGAAAAACACCCACTTTTATGTCTTTCATGCATTTAAGTAACATAGTTATCCCAGATTTCTGTGTGATGAGAGTAACACACTGGTTGAAAATCCTTGCTTGAAGGTGATTTTTCAGTAACAATTTCCCATGACTGTGTTACTGTAGGGAAGACCCCCAAACTCACAGGAAAAAGAAAACAACCAACCAAATGTCTATTCTATAAAGTTTTCTCTTTAGGAGAGATCCAATGATCCTCTGCCTGTCTGGAAAATTCTTGGATACTACAGGGACACATACTGAGTATGAATCTGCATCCTTGAATCTGTTGGCAAAATTAGCAAATTTTGTCGGTTGGGTCTAAAAGAGTGCGGCCTTAGCAACTGCCTGAAGATTCATCCAATTGGTCTCTTCCTAATAATGACAGTGATAACATTGGTCAAACCTTTGAGGTTTCTAAAGCAAGCAGGCGGCTCACTACTCCTATCTGCTGGCCCATTTCCAGTGTAATGTCACCTCATCTAGTTAAGCACTGTATGGCACCCAGCCCTCTCAGACATACTCCTGCATCCTGTTTCCTCATGGGCAGGCCCAGTTTGAATAAGGAATGTGTTTAAAGCCTTGGAAGGTACAGGGAAACACAGTACCCTAACTCTGGAAGTTAGGACCCTGGGAAAGCCTTGAAGTCTCATGCCTTGAGTTCTAGACAGTTCCTGATAGATAGAGGCCTAAAAATACACTCCGTATGGATGCCTTTCCGTCCTCGAAGAAACATAGCTTTCCCAACTTTCTGTGTGCTGAGAGTCACACGGTGCTTGAAAACACTTGCTTGTAGGCCATTGGTCAGTAGAAAATTCCCCTGAAAGTGCAATGGTAGGGAAGGCTCCCACACTCACTGGGAAAGGCAAACCAACATCCAAACGTGTACTCCATAACATTTTGTCTTTAGGTGCGATCAAGTGAGCCTAGGTCTGTCTGGAGAATTCGTGGGTATTGTGGGGACACATCATGAGTGTGAACTTGTATATATGAACTTGGTGGCAAAATTCTCATTTTCATCTCCCACACTCATTTTGGGACCACATTGGTTCTAAAATGGTGCAGTGTAGCAAATCCTTGAAAATCCATCCAATTGCTGTTTTCTTACTTTTGACAGTGATAGATTTGTCCACCCTTTGGAATTTCTGAAGCAAGCAGGTTGCTCACCACTCCAGCCACTAACTGATTTCCATTGTACTGGCACCTCATGCAGGTAAGCACAGTATGCTGCCCAACACACTCGGATACACTCGTGCAGCCTGTTTCTTCAGGAGCAGTCCCAGTATATACTTGGAAAGTGTTTACAAGGCTTGAAAAGTTCATGGAAACACACTGCCCTGACTCTGGGTGTTAGGATCCCTAGGAAAGACTGAAGGTCTCACGACTTAGAATGTAGACAGCTCCTGATAGATAGAGGGCTGAAAGCACTCTCTGTTGATGCATTTCTTTTCTTGAAGGAACATAACTTTCCAAACATTTTGTGTGCAGAGAGACACACACGGCTTGAATATGCTGGCATGGAGGTCATTTTTCAGTAGCACTTTCCCCTGATGGTGTGACCATGGGGATGCCGCACTCTCCATTTTTAGAGAAAGACAAATTAGCATTCAAACGTCTGTTCCATCACATTTTCTCAGTAGGATCGATCCACTGAGACTAGTTCTGTCTGGAAACTTTGTGGATACTGCATGGAGACATCCTGAGTCTGGACATGGATACCGGATTTTGGGGGCAAAAATAATATTTTTTCTCTTGATTTGGGAAAATGCTACGGCCTTGCAACTGCTTGGAAATCCATCCAATTGCTGTTTTCTTCCTTCTGACAATGATAGCTTTGGTCCATCCTTTGGGATTTCTGAATCAAGCAGGCGACTCACCACTCCTACCCTCTGGCCCATTCCCAGAGGAATGTCATCTCATCTAGGTAAGCACAGTATTGGTACCATACAATCTCAGACACTCTCCTACAGTCTGTTTCCTCATGGGCCATCCCTATATGAGCTAGGATGTCTTTGGGAGGCTTGGAAGGTGTAGGAAAAATAGTGCCTTGACTCTGGTAGTTAGGTCCCCTGGACAAGCCTGGAGGTCAATGTTAGATTCTAGACAGTTACTAATAGATATAGGCCTAATAACACACTCTCTGTTGATGCCTTTTCTTCCTTGAAGAAACATACTTTTCCCTGCATTCTCTGTGCTGGGGATCACACACTGCTTGAGAACGCTCTTTGGAGGTCATTTTTCAGTAGAAACTTCCTCTGACAGTGTAACCTTAGGGAAGGCCCCCACACTCACTGGAAAAGGCAAACCAACATCCAAACTTCTGTTGCATCACATTTTGTCTCTAGGAGTGATCCAGAGAGCCTAGGTCTGTCTGGAAAATCGTGTATACTGCAGGACCACATCCTAAGTGTGAACCTGGATACTGGAACTGGTGGCACAATTCACATTTCTCTTTCGGTTTGTCCTAAAACTGTGTGGCCTGGCACCTGCTTGAAAATCCATCTAATTGCTGTTTTCTTACTTTGAAGAGCAATAACTTTGGTTCACCCTTTGGGATTTCTGAAGCAAGCAAGGAGATCACCACTCCTAGTCATGGGCCTATTTCCAGTGGAATGTCACCTTATCTAAGTAAGCACATAATGGCCCCTCTGTATACTCAGACACACGCCCACAGTCTGTGTCCTCATGGACAGTCCCAGTGTGACCTAGGAATATGTTTACAAAGCATTAAAAGGGCAAGGAAGACACTGCCCTGACTCTGGAAGTTCCGTTCTCTGGGAAGGCTGGAGGGCTCTTGTTAGAATCAAGACAGTTCTTCATAGATAGAGCCCTGAAAACACACTCTCTGTTGATACCCTTCCTTCCTCGAAGAAACAGTACTTTCCCAGTATTCTGTGAACTGAGAGTCACACATTGCTTGAAACCGTTTGCTTGCAGGTCATTTTTCAGTAGCAATTTCTTGTGATGTTGTGACAGTAAGGATGTCCTCTACACTCACAGGGTAAGGCAATCCAAGATCCAAACATCTGTTCCATCACATTCTCTCTATCAGAGCAGCCAGTGAGCCTAGGTCTTTGTGAAATATGGGTAGATACAGCAGAGACACCTCCTGAGTCTGACAGTGGATACCGGAACTTGATGGTCAAATTTGCAACTGCTAGAAAATCCATAAAATTGCTTTTTTTTTTTTTTAAATTTCTAACAGTGGTCACTTTTGACCCACCTTTGGGATTTCAGAAGCAAGAAGGCAGCTCGCAAGTGCTGCTGATGGCCTATTTGCAATGGAATGTCACCTCACCTGGGTAACAACAGCATGGCACCCTGCAGTCTGAACACATTCCTGCAGCCTGTTTCCTCATGGGCAGTTCTGGGATGATGTAGGAAGGTGGTTAAAAGCCTGGGTTAGTGCAGGGAAACACACTGCCCTGACTCTGCAAGTTAGGTCCTCAGGGTAAGACTGGAGGTCTCACATCTTAGAAATCTAGACAATTCTTGATAGATAAAGGACTGAAAATTCATTCTCTGCTGATGCCTGTCTTTCCTTGAAGGAACATTGTTTTCCCAACATTCTGCTTCCTGAGTGTCACACACTTGCTTGGAGGTCATTTATCACTAAGAATTTCCCCTGAAGATGTGACTGGAGGGAAAGCCCCACAAACACAGTAAAAGGGAACCACATTCAAATGTCTGTTCCATCACGTTTGCTCTGTAGGTGAGATATAGTGAGCCTAGTCCTATCTGGAAAATTCTTGGATACTGCAGGGACACATCATGAATGTGAATCTTGATAGAAGATCTTGGTGGCAAAATTTGCATTATCCTCTCCATTGGGCTTAAAACGTTGTGGCCTAACAACTGCTTGAAAGTTCATTTAATATCTGTTTTCTTACTTCTGACAATGATAGCTTTGTTCCAGCTTTCTGGATTTCTGAAGCAACAGGCGGTTCATAACTCCTAGTCCCTGGCCCATTTCCAGTGGAATGTCAGTTCATTTGGTAAGGGCAGAATGACACACAGCACACACGGACACTCTTCCATCGCCTGTTTCATCATGGACATTCCTGAGTGATCTTGGAATGTGCTTACAAGGCTCAAAATTTGCAGGGAAACACTGCCCAGACTCTGGAAGATGGGTCCTCTGGACAAGCCTGGAGATCTCACATCTTAGAATATAGACAGATCCTGATAGACAGAGGCCTGAAAACACACTCTCTATTGATGCCTTTCCTTCCTCAAATGAACGTAGCTTTCCCAGCATTCTGTGTGCTGAGAGTCACATACTGCTTGAAAATGCTTGCCTGGAAGTTGTTTTTCAGTAGCAATTTCCCTTGATGGTTTGACCATAGGGAAGCCCACCACACTCACAGGAAAAGGCAAAACATCATCCAAACGTCTGTTCCATCATGTTTCTCTGTAGGAGAGATCCTAGGGTTAGGGTTAGGGTTAGGGTTAGCCTAGGTCTGTCTTGAAAATTCTTCAGTGCTGTGGGGACACATCCTGCGTGTGAACCTGGGTAATGGACCTTGGTGGCAAATTTCGCATTTTCCTCTAGGTTGGCCCTAAAATGTTGGGAAAGCAATGGCCCTTTGAGTAAGGAAAGGCGTCACCAGAGAGTGTGTTTCCAGGCCTCTATCTATTAGGAACTGTCTAGATTGTAAGACGTGAGACCTCCAGTCTTGCCCAGATGACCTAACATCCCGAGTCAGGGGATATGTTTCCATACAATCTCTGAGCCTTGTAAATACATTCCTAGGTCATACCAGGACTGCCAAGGAGGAAACAGGCTGTCAGAGTGTGTCTGAGAGAGCTGGGTGCCATGTGGTGCTACCTATATTATGTGACATTTCACAGGAAAGGGACCACCAGATAGAAGTGGCAAGCAGACTGCTTGCTTCAGAAATTACATGGGTGAACCATATCTGTCACTGTCAGAAATAAGAAAACAAGTACTGGATGGATATTTAAGCAGTGGCTATGCCAAACCATTTTAGTGCCAACTGAGAGGAAAAGGTGAATTTTGTCCTGTATTCAGGTTCACACTCAGGATGTGACCCCACAGGATCCAAACTTTTCCAGATAGACCTGGGTTCACTGGACCTCTCTAACAGAGAAAACGTGATGGAACAGGTATTTGGATGCTTGCTTGTCTTGTGATTGTGGGCGCTTCCCTACTGTCACAGTCTCTGGGGAAATTGCCACTGAAAAATGAACTCCAAGCAAATGTTTTCAAGCAGTGTGTGACTCTCAGCACACAGTACATTGGGAAAGTTATGTTCCTTCAATGAAGGAAAGGCATCAACAGAGAGTGTGTTTTTTATAGCAGGAACTGTTCAGCTTCTAAGATGTCAGAGCTCAGGCCTGATTAAAAGACCTAAGTTCCAGAGTCAGGACAGTGTGTCTTGCTGCACTTTCTGAGACTTCTAAATGCATTCCTAGGGCATACCAGGTCTGCTCCTAAGGAAGGATGCTGAGGGAGTGTATCAGACTGTGCTGGGTGAAATACTGTGGTCACATAGATGAGGTGTCATTCCACTGGAAATGGGCCTGCAGCTAGGAGTTGCAAGTCATTCACATGCTTCAAAAATCCCAAAGGGTGAACCAAAGCTAGCATTGTCAGAAGGAAGAAAACAACATTCAGATGGAATTTCAAGCAGTTGCTCGGCGGCACTCTTTTAGGGCCAAGTGAGAGAAAAATGCATATTTTAACACCAACGTCTGGTATCCAGATTCAAACATAGGTGTTTCCCCGCAGTGTCCACGGATTTTCTAAATAGACTTACATTGATGAATGACCCCACCAAGAAAACGTGATTGAACAGATGTGTGGAAGTGCTTTTGAACTTACCTGTGAGTGTGGCGCCTTCCCTACAGTCACACCTCCAGGGGAAATTGCTAATGAAAAATGACCTCCAACAAGCGTTTTCAAGGAGTGTGTGACACTCAGCACACAGAATGTTGAGAAAGCTATATTCCTTTGAGGAAGGAAAGGCATCTCGAGAGAATATGTTATCAGGCCTCTACCTGTCATGAACTGTCTAGATTCAAACATGTGAGTCCTCCAAGTTTCCCAGAGGACCTAAATACCAGAGTCAGGGCAGTGTGTTTCCCACCACTTTCTGAGATTTGTAAACACATTCCTAGGTCAAACCAGATCTGACCATAAAATTCATGCTGCAAGAGTGTGTCTCAGCGTGCTGGGTGACATATTGTGCTAACCTAGATGAGATGACATCTCCCTGGAAAGGGGCCAGTGGCTTGGAGTGGAGAGCCTCCTGCTGGATTCATAAATCCCAAAGGGTGCACCAACACTATCACTGTCAGAAGTAAGAAAACAGCAATTAGATGCATTTTCAGGCAGTAACTAGGTTTAACCATTTTAGGGCCAACTGAGAAAACAATGGAAATTTTGCTGCCAAGGTCCAGTATCCAGGTTCAAACATAGGGTGTGTAGGAACAGTATCCATGAGCATTCTAGACAGTTAGGTTGAATGGATTGCTCCTATCAAGAAAACGTGATTGAGCAGACGTCTGGATGATCCTTTGCCTTTTCCTGTGGGTGTGGCGGTCTTCCCTAAGGTCACAACATCAGGGGAAGTTGCTACTGAAAAATTACTTCTAACAAGCCTTTTCAAGCAGTTTGTGACTCTGAGCACACAAAAAGCTGGGAAAATTATGTTCCATCCAGGAAGGTAAGGCATCAACAGAGAGTGTTTTATCAGGCCTCTGTGTATCACAAACTGTATAGACTCAAAGATGTGAGACTTCCAGGTTTGCCCTGAGGACCCAAATTCCAGAGTCAGAGCATTGTATTTCCCTACACTTTCTGAGATTGCATCCAAGTACCATATTTTGGACTCGATTGTTGACCATGATGGCTACTCCATTTCTTTTAAGCGGTTCCTGCCCACAGTAGTAGATATAATGGTCATCTGAGTTAAATTCACCCATTCCTGTCCATTATAATTTGCTGATTCCTAGAATGTCGACATTCACTCTTGCCACATCCTGTTTGACCACTTCCAATTTGCCTTGATTCAAGGACCTAACATTCCAGGTTCCTATGCGATATTGCTCTTTACAGCATTGGACCTTGCTTCTATCACCAGTCACATCCACAACTGGGTACTGTTTTTGCTTTGGCTCCATCCCTTCATTCTTTCTGGAGTTATTCCTCCACTGAACTCCAGTAGGATATTGGACACCTACCGACCTGGGGAGTTCCTCTTTCAGTATCCTATCATTTTGCCTTTTCATACTGTTCATGGGGTCCTCAAGGCAAGAATACTGAAGTGGTTTGCCATTCCCTTCTCCAGTGGACTACATTCTGTCAGACCTGTCCACCATGACCCGTCCGTCTTGGGTGGCTCCACACGTCATGGCTTAGTTTCATTGAGTTAGACAAGGTTATGGTCCATGTGATCAGATTGGCTAGTTTTCTGTGATTATGATTTCAGTGTCTGCCCTTTGATGCCCTCTCACAACACCTACCATCTTATTTGAGTTTCTCTTACCTTGGACGTGGGGTATCTCTTTACAGCTGCTCCAGCAAAGCACAGCCACTCCTCCTTACCTTGGACAATGGGTATCTCCTCAGGCCGCCCCTCCTGACCTTGAATGTGGAGTAGCTCCTCTCGGTCCTCCTGCACCCGTGCAGCTGCTGCTCTGTGGACGTGGGATTGCTCCTCTTGGCCACAGCCCCTGACCTTGGGCATGGGGTAGCTCATCTCAGCCACCTCCCCTGACCTCAGGCATGAGGTAGCTCCTCTCGGCCGCTGCCCCTGGTCTCGGACATGGGGTGGCTCCCCTCAGCCACTACTTCTGACCTTGGGCGAGAGATAGCTCCTCATGGCCATGCTTCTGCATGGTCCGTCACAGCCTGCACCATTTGAATGCTGAGTTCCAAAGAATAGCAAGGAGAGATAAGAAAACCTTACTCTGATCAATGCAAAGAAATGGAGAATAACAACAGAATGGGAAAGACTAGAGATCTCTTCAAGAAAATTAGAGATACCAAAGGAACATTCCATGCGAAGATTGGGTTCAATAAAGGACAGAAATGCTATGCATCTAACAGAAGCAGAAGCTGTTAAGAAGAGGTGGCAAGAATACACAGAACAACTGTACAAAAAAAGATCTTCATGACCCAGATAATTATGATGGCGTGATCAGTCACCTAGAGCCAGACATCCTGGAATGTGAGGTCAAGTGGGCCTTAGAAAGCATCACTACAAACAAAACTAGTGGAGGTGATGGAATTCCAGTTAAGCTATTTCAAATCCTAAAAGATGATGCTGTGAAAGTGCTGTACTCAATAGGTCAGCAAATTTGGAAAACTCAGCAGTGGCCACATGACTGGAAAATATCAGTTTTCATTCCAATTCCAAAGAAAGGCAATAACAAAGAATGCTCAATCTACTGCACAATTGCACTCATCTCACACGCTAGTAAAGTAATGCTCAAAATTCTCCAAGCCAGGCTTCAGCAATACATGAGCCGTGAACTTCCAGATGTTCAAGCTGGTTTTAGAAAAGGCAGAGGAACCAGAGATCAAACTGCCAACATCTGCTGGATCATTGAAAAAGCAAGAGAGTCCCATAAAACATATATTTCTGCTATATTGACTACGCCAAAGCCTTTGATTGTGTGTATCACAATAAACTGTGGAAAATTCTGAAAGAGATGGGACTACCAGACCACCTGACCTGTCTCTTGAGAAACCTATGTGCAAGTCAGGAAGCAACAGTTAGAACTGGACATGGAATAACAGATTGGTTCCAAATAGGAAAAGGAGTATGTCAAGGCTGTATATTGTCTCCCTGCTTATTTAACTTATATGCCGAGTACATCATGAGAAACACTGGGTTGGAAGAAGCACAAGCTGGAATCAAGACTGCCAGGAAAAACATCAGTAACCTCAGATATGCATATGATACCACCCTTATGGCAGAAAGTGAAGAGGAACTGAAAAACCTCTTGATGAAAGTGAAAGAGGAGAGTGAAAAAGTTGGCTTACAGCTCAATATTCAGAAAACTAAGATCATGGCATCTGGTCCCATCACTTCATGAGAAAGAGATTGGGAAACAGTAGAAACAGTGTCATACTTTATTTTGGGGGGCTCCAAAATCACTGCAGATGGTGATTGCAGCCATGAAATTAGAAGATGCTTACTTCTTGGAAGGGTTAAGACCAACCTAGATAGCATATTAAAAAGTGGAGACATTTCTTTGCCAACAACGCTCCATCTGGTCAAGGCTATGGTTTATCCAGTGGTCATGTATGGATGTACGAGTTGGACTGTGAAGAAAGCTGAGCACTGAAGAATTGATGCTTTTGAACTGTGGTGTTGGAGAAGACTCTTGAGAGTCCCTTGGACTGCAAGGACATCCAACCAGTCCATCCTAAAGGAGATCAGTCCTGGGTGTTCATTGGAAAGACTGATGCTGAAACTGAAACTCCAGTACTTTGGCCACCTGATGTGAAGAGTTGACTCATTGGAAAAGACCCTGATGCTGGGAGGGCTTGGGGGCAGGAGGAGAAGAGGATGACAGAGGATGAGATGGCTGGATGTCATCACCAACTCGATGGTCATGAGTTTGTGTAAGCTCCGGGAGTTGGTGATGGACAGGGAGGCCTGGTGTGCTTCGATTCATGGGGTCCCAAAGAGTCGAATACAGCTGAGCGTCTGAACGGAACTGAACTCTTTCTGAGCATTGTAAGCACATTCCTAGGTCATACCAGAAGTGCCCTTAAGAAAAAACAGGCTGCAGGAAGATTTCTGAGATTGCTGGGTGCCATGCTGCACTTACCAAGATGATGTAGCATTCCACTGTAATTGGGCGAGCGGCTACGAGTTGCTAGCTGCTTACTTGCTTCAGAAATCCCAAAGGGTGTACCAAGTGATCACTGCCAGAAGTAAGAAACCAGCAGCTAAATGCATTTCCAGGTAGTTGTTATGCTCTACTGTTTTTGGCCAACTGAGAGAGAAAGGTGAATTTTGCCACCAAGGTCCACTGTCCATGTTCACACCTAGGATGTGTCCACTCAGGATCCAAGAATTTCCCAGACAGACCTAGGCACACTGAATCTCCACTACAGAGAAAACATGATGGAACTGACCTTTGGTTGTTGCTTTTCCTTTTCCTGTGAGTTTGGTGGCCTTCCCTATGGTCACACTATCAGGAGCAATTGCTAATGAAAAAGGACTTCCAACAAGTGTTTTCAAGCAGTATGTGACTCTATGGACATGGAATACTGGAAACCTACGTTCCATTGAGGAAGGAAATGTATTTATAGACAGTGTGTTTTCAAGGATCTCTCTATTAGGAACTGTCTAGCTTCAAAGATGTGAATTCTCCATATTTGCCCAGAGGACCTCAATTCCAAAGTCAGGGCAATGTGTTTTCCTGCACTTTTTGAGCTTTGTAAATACATTTCTTGGTCATACCAGGACTGCCCATGAGGAAACAGGCTCTCTATATGAGGAACTGTCTAGATACTAAGATATGAGACCTCTAGGTTGGTACAGAGGACCTAAATTTCAGAGCAAGGGCAGTGTGTTTTTGAGCATTTTCTGAGCTTTGTAAACACATTTCTGAGTAACGCCAGGTCTGCTCATGAGAAAACAGGCTTCAGGTGTGTGTCTGAGGGTGCTGAGTACCATACTGTGCTTACCTAGATGAGGTAACTTTCCATGGCAAATCGGCACGTGACCAGGAGTTGTGAGCCATCAACTTGCTTCAGAAATCTTGAATGGTGGACTAAAGTTTGCACTGTCAGAAGTAAGAAAAAAGTAATTGGGTGGATTTTCAAGCAATTGCTAGCCACACCTCTTTATGGCTCCAGAGAGATAAATACAAATTGTGCACCCTAGGCCCTTTATTCAGGTTCACACACGGGATGTGTTCCCTCGTGATTCAAGAAATTTCCAGACAGACCTTTGCTCCCCAGAGTTCTTCTACAGAGAAAACTGGTTGGAACAGCCATTTGGATGTTGCGTTGCCTTTCCCTGTGAGTGTGGGGCCGCTACTTATGGTCACAGCCTCAAGGAGATATTGCCACTGAAAATAGACTCACAAGCAAGCACTTTTCAAGCAGAGTGTGACTCTCAGGTCGCAGAATGTGAAGAAAGCTATCTTCCTTTGAGGAAGGAAAGACGTCCACAGAGAGTGTGTTTTCAAACCTCTATCTTGCAGGAAATTTTGAGCTTCTAAAACATGAGACCAGCAGGTCTGCTGAGAGGACCTATATTCCTGAGTCAGGGCCGTGTGTCTCCCTGTAATTTCCGAGTCTGACAAACACATTCCTAGATCATAACGGTACTGACCATGAGAAAGCTGGCAGCAGGAGTGTGTCTGAAAGGGCTGAGTGCCTTACTGTGGTCAACTGTGTGAGGTGACATTCCAGTGACAGGCTCAAAGCTCCAAGGTGTGAGCCACCCGCTTGCTTCAGAAACCCCAAAAGGTAGAGCAAAGCTAGCTCTGTCAGAGGTAAGAAAAGAGCAATTGGACGGATTTTCAAGCTGTTGCTAGGCCGAACCACTTTAGGGCCCCCTGAGAGAAAAATGTGAATTGTGCCCTGTAGGTCAGGTATCCAGGTTCAAACACAGAGTGTGTCCCAGCAGGATCCAAGAATTTTCCACAGAACTAGGCTCACTAGACCTCTCCTGCTGGGAAAATGGGATGGAACAGACATTGGAAGTTGGTTTGCCCCTCCCTATTGTCACAGACTCAAGGAGAAAGTGCCCCTGAAAGATGACCTCCAAGCAAGCACTTTTCAAGCAGTGTGTGACTCTCAGTTCACAGAATGCAGGGAAAGATATCTTCCCTCAAGGAAAGAAAGGCATCAAAAGAGAGTGTATTCTCAACCCTCTGTCTTGCAGGAACTGTTTAGCTTCCCAGATGGGAGGCCTCCAGTAGTGCTCAGAGGAACTAAATTCCAGAGTCAAGGCCATGTTTCTCCCTGCACTTTCCAAGCCTTGCAAAGCCATTCCTAGGTTATACCAGTACTGCACATGAGGAAGCAGTCTGCGAGAGTGTGTCCAAGAGGACTAGGTTCCTCACTATACTCACTTCAGCGAGGTGGCATTCCACTGTAAAAAGACCCACAGCTGGGAGTTGAAATTCACCCACTTGCTTCAGAAATCAAAAAGGAAGGAGCAAATCTAGCTCTCTCAGAATCAAGAAAAGAGCAAGTGGATGGATTTTCAAGCTGTTGCTAGGCTACATTGCTTTAAGGTCCACAGAGAGAAACACAAATTGTGCCCCCTCATTCTGGTATCCTGGTTCACAAACAGGGTGTGTCCCCAAAGGATCCAAGAATTTTCCAGACAGACTTACGCTCACTAGAGTTCTCCTACAGAGAAAACGGGATGGAACAGACATTTAGATATTGCCTTGTCTTTCCCAGTGAGTGTGGAACCCCTCTGTTTGACTACAGCCCCAAGTGGAAATTACCATTGAAAACTCATGTCTAAGCGAGCACTTTTCAAGCACTGTGTGACTCTCAGTTCGCAGGATACTGGCAAACCTATATTTCTTCAAGGAAGGAAAGGCACCCACAGAGAGTGTGTTTTCAAACCTGTCCCTTGCAGGAACTCTTTAGCTCCTAAGACATGAACCCTCTAGTTCTGCTCAGAGGACCTAAATTCGAGAGCCTGTGCCCTGTGTCTTGGTGCATTTTCCCACCTTTCAAACACATATCTAGGTGATACTGGTACTGCCCTTGAGGAAGCAGACTGTGGGAATATGTCTTAGAGTGCTGGGTCCCTTACTGTGGTCACCTCTGTAAGGTGACACTCCAGTGTAAATAGGCCCAAAGATAAGAGTTGCGAGCCGCCCATGTGCTTCAGAAACCCCAGGGGTGGAACAAAGTTAGCTCTGTCGAAAGTAAGAAAATGGCAATTGGACGGATTTTCAAGATGTGGATAGGTTACACCACTTTAGGGCCACCCGAGAAAAATATGCAAGTTTGAACCTGGGTGTCCAGATTAACGCACAGGGTGTTTCCCCACATGATCCAAGAATTTTTCAGACAGACCTAGGTTCACTGGAGCTCTCCTGCAGAGGAAACATACATCCAGAGTCTCCAGTGTGAACCCTCCAAAATCTATACCTGGTGTCACGAATCCACAGTCTCCAGGATGACCCTACCCTCAAGATCCTGTACCTGGGGTCACAAGTCCACTATTTCCATGTCGAGTCCACCTCCAAGAACTTGAACTTGTGGTCACATGTCCAGAGTCTTCAGGGTGACCCCACCTCCCCGAAGCTACTGGTGTGAAGCATCCACAGTTTTAAGGATGGACCCAATTCCCAGAACCTGTAGCTGGGGTCACACTTCCAAATTCTAAGGGTTACCCCACCTCCCACACATTGAACCTGGTTTCCCATGTCCCTGTTAGCCAAGGTAACCCTCTCCATGACCCTGTAATGGGGATCACATGTCCACAGTCT
This sequence comes from Muntiacus reevesi, assembly GCF_963930625.1. Taxonomy (NCBI): domain Eukaryota; kingdom Metazoa; phylum Chordata; class Mammalia; order Artiodactyla; family Cervidae; genus Muntiacus; species Muntiacus reevesi. The sequence continues at coordinate 125,459 of NW_027077852.1, forward strand.
GCTGTGTGTCGTCACTTCCCAGACCCTTCCCCTAGAGTCACAATCACAGTTTCCAGGTTACTCCTTTGCAGACCCTGCACCTGGAGTCACTTATCCACAGTCTCCAGGGTGACTCATTCAAAACCCCACACTGGGGCTCACATGACCACAGTCTCCAGGGTGACCCAAGCACCCAGATCCTGCACCCAGGGTCACATATCCACAGGCTCCAGGGTGTACCTCTTGCAGACCCTGCACCTGGGGTCACATATCTACAGCCTCCAGTGTGATCCCCATCCCCAGACCTGATTTGGGTGAGAAATATCCATAGTCTCCAGACTCACACCTTGGATCACATATCCACAGTCTCCAGAGTCACACCTTGGGTCACATAGCCATAGTCAGCAGGGTGAACTCACCTCCCAGAGCCTGTACATGGTGTCAAATGTGCACATTCTCCAGGGTTACCACCCTTCCAACATGCTGTACCTGGGTCAAAAGCCCACACTCTCAAGGGTGACCCCCTCTCAGACCCTGTTCCTGGGGTCACATGTCCAGAATCTCCAGAATGATCTACCTCCAAGATGAAGCACCTGATGTCACATGTCAACAGTCTCCAAGGTGACCCCGTCCTCAGAATCTGCACCTGTGGTTACATTTCTCCAGTCTGCAGGATGACCCCCAATCTCAGTATTTGTATTATGTGTCACATGTACATAGTCACCAGGGTAACCACTGCAGGCCCTTTTTCTGACATAACATTTCCACAGACTCCTGAAGAACTCCCTTTCCAGACTCTGAACCTGGGATCCTACCTCCAAGGTCTCGAGGGTGATGCCCTTCCCTGTCCCTTCACCTGGTGTCAAACATCCACAGTCTCCATGGTAACATCCACACCAAAGTCTGATATTGGGGACACAGATCCATAGTCTTCTGGGTCGCAACCCCTCCCAGATCATGCACCTGGTCTCACATGTCCTCAGTCTCCAGGTTGACACCCCTCCCAGACACTGCAGCTGGGGTTACACATCCACAGTCTCCAAGGTGAACCCACCTCACTGACTATTGTACCTCTGGCCACATGGCCTCAGTCTCCAGGGTGACCCTATATCTCAGACACTGTACTTGAGGTTACATATCAACGGTGTCCAGGATGACACCTCTCCCCAGACCCTGTACCTGGGGTCGCATTTGCACAGTCTCCAGGGCGATGCTATATTCCCAACCCTGTACCTGGGGTCACAGGTCGCAGTCACCAGGCTTTCCCCACCCTCAAGAGCCTTTACCTGGGGTCATACGTCCACAGACTCCAGGGTGACTCCCTCCCAGACCCTTCACCTGGCATCCTATGTCCACAGTCTCCTGTGTGATATCACTTCCCAGACCCTATACCTGTGGTCACAGATCCACAGTCTCCATGGTGATCCCCTTCCCAGACCCTGTAATTTGGATCCCATGTCCTCAGTCTCCAGTGTGACACCACCTCTCATACCTTGTACTTTGGTGACTTGTCCACAGTTTCCAGGATGACCCAAACGGTGCATGTGGAGTCACATGTCCACATTCTGCAAAGTGACCCCAGTCCCTAACCCTGAACCTTAGTCACACAGCCACAGTTTCCAGAATGACCTCACTCCAGACCCTGCACATAGGGTCACACCTCCACCTTCATATTGACCCCCTCCTTGAACTTCTATCAGGTTTCACACATGCACCATCTCCACAGTGACCACCACCAGATCCTGTACCTGTGCTCAGGGTCCACAGTCTGCAGGGTGAGACCATTTTGTACCTTAAACCTTGGTTCACCTAGCCAGTCTCCAGGGTCATCCCTGCCAAACCTGCACCTGGGGTCACATGTCCATACTCTCCATGGTGACATCCCCCAGGCCCTGTACTGCTGCTGCTGTTGCTGCTGCTGCTAAGTCATGCCAGTCGTGTCCAACTCTGCGACCCCATAGATGGCAGCCCACCAGGCTCCCCCATCCCTGAGATTCTCCAGGCAAGAACACTGGAGTGGGTTGCCATTTCCTTCTCCAAAGCATGAGAGTGAAAAGGGAAAATGAAGTCACTCAGTCATGTCTGACTCTTAGGGACCCCATAGACTGCAGCCTACCAGGCTCCTCCATCCATGGGATTTTCCAAGCAAGAGTACTGGAGTGGGTTGCCCACTCCAGTACCTAGTGTCATATATCTGCGCAGACCCTATACGTAGTGTCATATATCCACAGTTTCCCGGGTTACCCACTTCCCATATCATGCACCTGGGATCACATGCTCAGTCTGCAAGGTGACCCCGATCCCATTCCTGTACCTTGTGTCACAAGTCCACAGCCACCAGGATGGCCCCACCCTCAAGATCCCATACCTGGGGTCACACTCCTGTCTCCAGTGTGATCTCACCTCCCAGAAACTTTACCTGGGGATAAACGTCTACTGTTTTCAGGATGGTCCCAACTCCCTGAAACGGTACCTGGAGTCACTCTTCCATAGACATTGAGGCTGTTCCATGCCCCTGGTCCACAGGGTTACACCCTCCAAGACCCTGTAATGTGGTTTACATGTCCACAGTCTCCTGTATGTCATCACTTCCCAGAACCTTCACCTGCAGGCACACAAACAGAGGTTCCAGGATGACTCCCTCATAGACCCTGCACTTGGAGCCACATATCCACAGTCTCACAGGTGACTCATCCAAATCACTGTACCAGGGCTCACATAACCACAGTCTTCCAGATGCTGGACTATTGACCCCAGCACCCAGTGTCACATGTCCACAGATTCTAGCATGGCCTCACACTCCAGACACTGTACCTTGGGACACATACCCACAGTCTCTAGGGTGAACACCCTCCTAGACACTGTACATGGTGTCACATGGGCACATTCACCAACTCCCAAACCCTGTACCTAGGGTCACACGTAGATAGTCTCAGGGTGACCCCACTTGCCAGAACTTGCACCTGGGTTCATATGTCCGCAGCGCCCAGGGTAACACCACCTGTCAAACAATTGTACTCGGTTCAAACACCCACTGGTTCTAGGGTGACACCAATTCCAAGCCCGTGAACCTAGCTAGGGTCACACATCCATGGTCTCCTGGGTGGCAACCCCTCCCAGATCATGCACCAGGTCTCACACCTCCGCAGTCTCCAGGGTGACTACACCTCACAGAATATTGTAATTCTGGTCACATTGCCCCAGTCTCCAGGGTGACCCCGTATCTCTAACCCTCTACCTGGGGTTACATGTACATGTTGGCCAGGAATACATGCCTCCCCAGACTCTGTACACGTGATTACATTGGCACAGTCGCCAGGGTGACTCCAACTTCCCCACCCTATACCTGGGGTCACATGTCCAGAGTCTCCTGGATTTACCCACATTCAAGGGCTAGTAACTGGGATCACATGTCCACAGTCTCGAGGCTTTCCCCACCCACAAGTGCCTGTACCCAGGGTCACACGTCAACTGACTCCAGGGTGACTCCCTCCCAGACCGTTCACCTGGCATCCCATGTCCCTAGACTTTTGTGTGATGTCATTTCCCAGACTCTGCACATGTACTAACAGATTCACAGGCTCCGTGGTGACCCCCTTCCTGGTCTCTGTAACTTGGGTCACATGTTCTCAGTATCCGGTGTGACCCGACCTCTCATGCCCTATACCTTTGGTGACTTGGCCAGAGATTCCAGGGTAACCCTCCCCTGCCAGACCCTGTGCTTATTTACACACATCCACAATCTCCAGGATGTTCGCCCTCCCATACCCTGCACCTGGAGTCACATGTCAACAGTTTCCAGCGTGAACCCCACTTTGCCCACTGCACCTGGGCTCACATATCCACATCATGCAGGGTGACACCCCTTCCAGACCATTTTCCTGCCATTAAATGCCTGCAGTCCCCAGAGTGACCCCGTACCTCCCAGACACTGTACCTGAGGTCACATATACAGAGTTTCCTGGATCACCCCCATCCTAGACCCTGTACCTGGGTTCAGATATCCTAGTGTCTTGGGGGACCCAGGTCAGACCTTGCATCTAGGGTCGAATGCCCACTATCCAGGATGACTTGCCTCCCCAATCAGTGCATCTGGGGTCATATGTCCACAATCTTCAAAGTGACCCCATCCCCTAACCCTGCACCTTACTCACACATCCACAGTCTCCAGAGTGATGTCCACTGTCTCACGGGTGACCTCTTCCCTGAACTTGTTCCAGATTTCACACGATCACCAATGCCACAGTGACCACCAGCAGATCCTGAACTTGTGGTCACAGTTCAACAGTCTGCCTGATGAGACCCATTTTGTACCCTGAACCTTGTGAACCTGCACCTGGTATCACAAGTCCATATTCTCCATGGTGTCATCCCCCAGACCCTGTACCTAGTGTCATATATACAGTCTCCTGGACTTCCCCACTTCCAATACCATGCACCTGTGATCACACATCCACAGTATCCAGGGTGATCCCCCTCCTAAACCTGTACCTGGTGTCACAAGTCGACAGACTCCAGGATGACTCTACCGTTAAGACCATGTACCTAGGGTCACAAGTCCACTGTTTCCAGGGTGAGACCCCTCCCAGACTCTGCACTTGGGGTCACTTGTCAAGAGTCTCCAGGGTGACCCCACCTCCCAGAAACTGTACCTAGGGTGAAACATCCACAGTCACTCAGGTTGGCCCCAATTCCCAGAACCTGTACCTGGGGTCCCACTTCCATAGTCTCGGTTACCACACGCCAAGACATTTAACATGGTGTCCCATGATCTTGGATGCCAGGGTTACCCCCTCCAAGACCCTGTAATGGGGTCACATGTTCACAGTCTCCAGAGTGTCGTCACTTCCCAGACCCTCCACCTGGAGTCACACAAACACAGGTTCCAAGGTGACTCCCTCGCAGGCCCTGCACCTGGAGTCACATATTCACAATCTCACCTTGGGGAATCCCATTCAGACCCTGGATCTACGGTCACGTATCCAGTCTCCAAGATGATTTGCCTCCCAAATGGTGCATTTGAGGTCACATGACCACAATCTTCAAAGTAAACGCGTCCCCTAACCCTGCATCTAAGTCACACGGCAAATAGTTTCCAGAGTGACCTCAACCCAGACCCTGAAACGAGGGTCACATGTACACAGTCTTGGAGGGTGACCCCCTCCGTGAACTTGTACTAGGTTTCATACGTCCATCATCGCCACAGTGACTACCACCAGATCCTGTACCTGTGGTCATAGATCCACAGTCTACAGGGTGAAACCCTTTTCCTACCCTGAACTTTGGGTCACACGACCACAGTCTCCAGGGTGACCCCACCCAAACCTGCACCTGGGGTCACATGTCCACACTTTCCATGGGGACATACCTGAGACCCTGTACCTACTGTCATATATCCACAATCTCCTAGGTTACCAAACTTCCCATACCATACACCTGTGATCACATGTCCACAGTCTCGAAGGTGGCCCCCTGTATAACCTGTACTTGGTGTCACAAGTCCACAGCCTCCAGGTGACCCCACCCTCAAGATCCTGTATCTGGGGTCACAAGTCCACTTTTTCCATGGTGAGTCTACCTCCCAGACCCTGCATTTGGGGTCACATGTCCAGAGTCTTCAGGGTGACCCCACCTCCCAGAAACCATACCTCGGGTGAAATGTCCACCATTTTCAGGATGGCACCAACTCCCAGAACCTGTACCTGGGGTCACACTTCCATACTCTCAGGGTATCCCCACCTCCCAGACATATAACCTTGCATCCCATGACCCTGGCCACAAAGGTTCCCCCCTCCAAGACCCTGTAATAGGGGTCACATGTCCACAGTCTCCTGTTTGTCAAAACTTTGTAGACCTCACCTGGAGTCACACAAACACAGGTTCCATGGTGACTCCCTTGCAGACTCTGCACCTGGAATCACATATTCACAGGCTCCAGGGTGACCCCCTCGGAAATCCTGTACCTGAGATCACATATCTACAGTCTCCAGGGTGAATCCCATCCCCACACACTGTCTGAGCGGAATCATCCAGTCTCCCATGAGACCCCAATGTCAAGAACTCATCCCTTGTGCTAGAAGTCTACATTCTCCAGGCTGACATTATTTCCCACACCCTGCACCTTGGGTAGCATATTCACAGTCTCCAAGGTGACCTTACCTCCCAGACCCTTTACCTGGGGTCACATGTGCAAATTATCCAGGATTCCCGCCACTCCAACACCCTGCACCTGGGTCAAAAGCCCACAGTCTCAAGGGTGACCTCCTATCTGACCATGTTCCTGAGGTACATGGCCAGAATCTCCAGGATGATCTTGAAAGGTATTGCTGAACCACGCAAAGACACTGGAATTCTTGGCCTCCAGAGGAGATGAATTCAATTCAGGTCCAAAGACGAGGCTTGATTGCTTAGAGCTTTTGTGTAATAAAGTTGTATTAAAGTATAAAGGAGATAGAGAAATCTTCTGACATAGGCATCAGAAGAGGGCAGAAAGAGTAGCCCCTTGCACGTGTTAGCAATGGAATTATATGGCTCAAATGGTAAAGCATCTGTCTGCAATGCTGGAGACCCAGGTTAGATCCCTGGGTCAGGAAGATCTCCTGGAGAAGGAAATGGCCACCCACTCCAGTACATTTGCCTGGAAAACCCCATGGACAGAGGAGCCTGGTAGGCTACAGTCCATGGGGCCACAAAGAGTTGGACATGACTGAGCAACTTTACTTTACTTTTAATTAGTTATTCATATCAGTTCAGTTCCGTTCAGTCGCTCAGTCATGTCTGACTCTTTGGGACCCCATGAATCACAGCACGCCAAGCCTCCCTGTCAGTCACCAACTCCCGGAGATTTCTCGAACTCATGTACATCGAGTCGGTGATGCCATGCAGCCATCTCATCCTCTGTCATCCCCTTTTCCTCCTGTCCCCAATCCCTTACAGCATCAGGGTATTTTCCAATGAGTCAGCTCTTCGCACCAGGTGGCCAAATTATGGGAGTTTCAGCTTCAGAATCAGTCGTTCCAATGAACACCCTGGACTGATCTCCTTTAGGATGTACTAGTTGGATGCCCTTGCAGTTCAAGGAACTCTCAAGAGTCCTCTCCAACACCACAGTTCAAAAGCATAAACTCTTCGGTGCTCAACTTTCTTCACAGTCCAATTCTCACATCTGTACATGACCACTGGAAAAACCATAACCTTGAACAGAGGGACCTTTGTTGGCAAAGTAGTGTCTCTGCTTTTTATTATGCTATCTAGGTTGGTCATAACTTTCCTTCCAAGGAGTAATTTTCTTTTAATTTCATGGCTGCAATCACCATCTGCAGTGCTTTTGGAGCCCAAAAAGATAAAATCTTACACTGCTTCCACTGTTTCCCCATCGATTTCCCATGGAGTGATGGGACCTGTTGCCATGATCTTAGTTTTCTGAATGTTGAGCTGTAAGCCAACTTTTTCACTCTCCTCTTTCACTTTCATCAAGAGGCTTTTTAGTTCTTCTTCACTTTCTGCCATAAGGGTGGTGTCATCTGCATGTCTGAGATTATTGATATTTCTCTTGGCAATCTTAATTCCAGCTTGTGCTTCTTCCAGCCCAGCATTTCTCATGATGTACTCGGCATATAAGTTAAATAAGCAGGGTGACAACGTACAGTCTTGACGTACTCCTTTTCCTATTTGGAACCAGTCTGTTGTTCCATGTCCAGTTCTAACTGTTGCTTCCTGACCTGCATACAGGTTTCTCAAGAGGCAGGTCAGGTGGTCTGGTAGTCCCATCTCTTTCAGAATTTTCCACAGTTAATTGTGATCCACACAGTCAAAGGCTTTGGTGTAGTCAATAAATCAGAAATAGATTTTTTTTTCTGGGACTCTCTTGCTTTTTCAATGATCCAGCAGATGTTGGCAGTTTGATCTCTGGTTCCTCTGCCTTTTCTAAAGCCAGCTTGAACATCTGGAAGTTCACAGTTCACGTATTGCTGAAGCCTGGCTTGGAGAATTTTGAGCATTACTTTACTAGCGTGTGAGATGAGCATAATTGTGTGGTATTTTGAGCATTCTTTGGGATTACCTTTCTTTCTATTTGGAATGAAAACTGACCTTTTCCAGTCCTGTGGCCACTGCTGAGATTTCCAAATTTGCAGGCATTATGAGTGCAGCACTTTCACAGCATCATCTTTCAGTATTTGAAATACTTCAACTGGAATTCCATCAACTCCACTAGCTTTGTTCTTACGATGCTTTCTAATTGCCACTTGACTTCACACTCCAGGATGTCTCGCTCTAGGTGAGTGATCACACCGTTGTGATTATCTGGGTCATGAAGATATTTTCTACAGTACTTCTGTGTATTCTTGCCACATCTTCTTAATAGCTTATGCTTCTGCTAGGTCCATAGCATTTCTATCTTTTATCAAACCCAGTTTTGCATGAAGTGTTCCCTTGGTATCTCTAATTTTCTAGAAGAGATCTCTAGTCTATCCCATTCAGTTCTTTTCCTGATTCACACGTGATGCACACAAGGTGCACATGAGGTGCACACGTGATGCCCACGTGATGAACACGTGATGCACACGTGATGCTCATGTGATGAACATGTGGTGCACAAGTGAGGCACACGTGATGAACACGTGATTCACACGTGATGCACATGTAATGAACAGGTGATGCACACGTGATTCACACGTGATACACATGTGATGAACACGTGATGCACACATAACACACACGTGATGAATACGTGATGAACAAGTGATTCACAGGTGACGCACACGTGGCGCACACGTGACGAACACGTGTTGCACAAGTGATGCACATGTGATGGACATATGATTCACACGTGAAGAACACGTGACTCACATGTGATGAACCCATGCCTCACACATGATGAACACGTGATGCACACGTGATGAAAACATGATGCACACGTCACACAGACGTTGTGAACAAGTGAACAACACGTGAGGCACATGTGATGAACACGTGATGCACACGTGATGCACACGTGATGCACACGTGATTCACGCGTGATACACATGTGACTCACACTGATGAACACGTGATGCACACATAACCCATATGTGATGAATATGTGATGCACACATGACACACACGTGACGCACACGTGACGAACACGTGATGCACACGAGATGCACACGTGACGCACATGTGATGCACACATGATGGACACGTGATCAACACCTGACACACACGTGATGAACACATGATTCACACATGACGCAAACTTGATGCACACGTGATGCGCACGTGACGAACATGTGACGCACGCGTGTCGCACATGTGATGCACATGTGATGCACACGTAACACATATGTGATGAATACGTGATGCAGACGTGACACACACGTGACGAACACGTGACGCACACATGACGAACACGTGATTCACACGTGACGCAAACTTGATGCACACGTGATGAACACGTGACGAACACATGTCGCACACATGATGAACTCGTGACGCACACATAACGCACAAGTGATGGACACGTGATGCACCAGTGACGCACACGTGATGGACACGTGATTCCCACGTGCACACACGTGACGCACACGTGATTCCCACGTGCACACACGTGATGCACACGTGACACACAAGTGACACACATGTGATGAACACGTGATTCACCCGTCATGGACACGTGACACACACCTGATGAACACGTGACTCACACGTGATGGACATGTCACACACACGTGATGCACACGTGATGCACACGTGACACACACATGATGGACACGTGATTCACACTTGATGCACACGTGATTCACACGTGATTCACTCATTTCAACTCAAGATGAGGCCCGATTCCCCTTCATTGGCTCCAGAGCCATCCCACTTTCCCCATCAAACACGGCAAGGCGCTTGACTTCCTTTAGGCATCTCCAGGGAATCCCCGAGAACACTGTCATAAGTCTAGAGGAACACCAAGCGTAACACAGCAACTCGAGGAAAGCGCCATGTACCCCAAATCGTCTCAAGATTAGAGTTGATTTCCTGGCTTCAACTCAAGAGGTATTCCAACTTTCCACAAGCACCTCTAGAGGAGGCTTCTCTCAGCAATAGGTATGTAAGTTGGACCCTGAGTTTGCTGCCTGAAGTGGAATGGGCCCCGAGATGCCCTGACTCAAAAGAAGGCCCGATTTCTCTGCAGTGGCTTTAATGCAGGCTCGTCTTTCATCTCACCAGATGAAAGGATGTCTGAATCCCCTGTGGAGACCCTAGAGAAAGCCCTAGTTCCCCATCTCATCTCGACAGGAGGCCTCACATGACTTTGATACCTAGAGAGGCACCAAGAGTTCATTGCTTCAAGAGGTGACGATGCCTGACTCCTCTTGAAAAGTGATAGGAATCCCAATATCCATGTCACAAGTGGAAAGGGATTTTGGGTCTCCCGCCTCATCTCCAAAAGCGTCCCTATTGCCTGCCAAGCCTCGAAGAGATTCCCGAGGTGTCCCTCTTAACTAGACAGGAGTCCTGACATAGCTGAACAAATCCGAGTTTTGAAGGGCCATCCCCACCGTAACTCGAGAATATACCCCAGGATCCCACCGCAACTCGAGAAAAACCATGATACTTCTCCCTGGCCACGAGATGAGCCCTGGTTCCTCTGCATTGCATGCAGAGCAATTCTGTGTTCCCCATCAAACATGTAAGGAGCCTTGACTTGCTTGATGGGACACCAGAGAGTACCCAAGAACACTGTAACAAGTCTAGAGTGACTGTGAGGTTAGTGCAGAAACAGGAAATAGATCCGTCTACCCCAAATCAACTCGAGATGCTGCCCCATTCCCCTGCATTGGCTCCAGAGTCATTCTGCGTTCCCCATCAAACACAAGTGGCATGACTTCATTAAGCAACTCCAGAGATTCCCCGAGAACACTGTCCCAAGTGTAGAGGAACACCAGGTGCAACACAGCAACTCGAGGAAAGCCCCATGTACCCCAAATCGTCTTGAGATTTAGAGCTGATTTCCCTGCTTCGACTCAAGAGGTATGCCAACTTTCTGCAAGCACCTCAAGAGGAGGCTTCTCTCAGCAATATGTATGTGAGTTGGACCCTGAGTTTGCTTCCTGAAGTGGAATGAACACCAAGATGACCTGACTCAAAAGAAGGCCAGATTTCCCTGCAGTGGCTTTAATGTAGGCTCGTCTTTCATCTCACAAGATGAAGGGATGTCTGAATCCCCTGTGGAGGAGCTAGAGGAAACCCTATGTCCCCGCCTCATCTCGACAGGAGGCCTCACATCCCTTTGACATCTCGAGAGGCACGCGGAGTTCAATGCTTAGAAGGTGACGATGCCTGACTCCTCTTAAAATGTGATAGGGATCCCAATATCACTGTGGCAACTGGAATTGGACCCAGGGTCTCCCGCCTCACTTCAAGAAGCGTCCCTATTGCCCTGCCAAGCCTCAAAGAGATTCCTGAGGTGTCTCTCATAACTAGACAAGAGTCCTGATGTCGCTTAACAAACAGGAGTTTTGAAAGTCTATCCCCACCTTAACTCGAGAATATGCCCCACGTTCCCACCGCAACTTGAGATAAACCATGAGACTTCCCCCTGGCCGCAAGATGAGGCCTGATTGCTCTGCATTGCAGAGCAATTCCGTGTTCCCCATCAAACACGTAAGGAATCTTGACTTGCTTGATGGCATTCCAGAGAGTCCCCAAGAACACTGTCACAAGTCTAGAGGGACCCTTGTGTCACCGCAGCAATGCGAAATAGCTCCATACTGCAAATCAACTCGAGCCGAGGCCCAATTCCCCTGCATTTGCTCCAGAGCCATCCCGTGTTCCCCATCAAACAGGAGTAGTGGCTTTACTTCCTTTAGGCAACTCCAGAGATTCCCCGAGAACACCGTCCCAAGTCTGGAGGAACACCAGTTGCAACACAGCACCTCGAAGAAAGCCCCATGTACCCCAAATCGTCTCGAGATTAGAGCTGATTCCCTGGCTTTGACTCAAGTGGTATGCCAACTTTCCACAAGCACCTCTAGAGGAGGCTTCTCTCAGCAATAGGTATGTGAGTTGGACCCTGAGTTTGCTGCGTCAAATGGAATGGACACCGAGATGCCCTGACTCCAAAGAAGGCCTGATTTCCCTGCAGTGGCTTGAATGGAGGCTTGTCTTTCATCTCACCAGACAATGGGATGTCTGAATCCCTTGTGGAGACCCTAGAGAAAGCCCTAGTTCCCCTCCTCCTCTCGACAGGAGGCCTCACATGCCTTTGACACCTAGAGAGGCACCAAGAGTTCATTGCTTCAAGAGGTGACGATGCCTGACTCCTCTTGAAAAGTGATAGGAATCCCAGTATCCCTGTGGCAACTGGAAAGGGACCCTGGGTCTCCCGCCTCACCTCTAGCAGCGTCCTTATTGATGTGTCAACCCTCGAAGAGATTCCTGAGGTGTCCCTCATAACTAGACAGGAGTCCTGACGTCGCTGAACAAACACGACTTTTGAAGGGCCATCCCCGCTGTAACTCGAGAATATACTCCAGGTTCCCAGCGCAACTCGCGAAAAAGCATGAGACATCCCCTCGCCACAATATGAGGCCAGATTCCTCTGCATTGCGTGCAAAGCAATTCCGTTTTCCCCATGAAATGCGTAGGAGCCTTGACTTGCTTGATGGAACTCCAGAGAGTCCCTAAGAACACACTCACAAGCCTAGAGGGACCCTGAGGTCACCGCAGCAACGCAAAAATAATTCCGTGTACACCAAATCAACTGGAGATGAGGCCCGATTCTGCCACATTAGCTCCAGAGAAATTCCACTTTCCCCATCAAGCAAGACAAGTTGCTTCACTTTCTTTAGGCAACTCCAGAGACTCCCCGAAAACACCGTCCCATGTCTCGAGGAACACCAGGTTCAGCACAGCAACTTGAGGAAAGCTCTATGTACCCCAAATCATCTCGAGATGAGAGCAGATTCCCAGGATTCAACTTAAGAGGTATGCCAACTTTCCACAAGCACCCCAAGAGGAGGCTTCTCTCATCAATAGATATGGGGGAGGGACCCTGAGTTTGCTGCCTCAAGTGGAATGGAGTCCGAATGCCCTGACAAGAAAGAAGGCCGGATTTCCCTGCAGTGGCTTGAATGCAGGTTCGTCTTTCATTGCACAAGATGAAGGGATGTCTGAATCCAATACGGAGACCCTAGAGAAAGCCTTAAGTCCTGGCCTCATCACGCCAGGAGGTCTCACATCCCTTTGACATGGAGGTAGGCGGAATTCAATGTTTCAAAAGGTGATGACGCCTGACTCCTCTTGAAAATTGATAGGAATCCCAGTCTCACTGTGGCAACTGGAAAGGAACCCTGGGTCTCCCGCCTCACATTGAGAAGCGTCCCTATTGCCCTGCCAAGCCTCGAAGAGATTCCTGAGGTGTCCCTCGTAACTAGACAGGAGTCCTGACGTCGCTGAACAAACATGAGTTTTGAAGGGCCATCCCCGCCGTACCTGGAGAATATACCCCAGGTTCGCGCCGCAACTCGAGAGAAACCATGAGACTGCCTTCTCGCCGCGAGATGAGGCTTGATTCCCCTGCATTGCATGCAGAGCAATTCCGTGTTCCCCATCAAATACGTAAGGAGCCATTACTTGCTTGATGGAATTCCAGAGAGTCCCCAAGAACACTGTCTCAAGTCCAGAGGGACCCTGATGTCACTGCAGCAATGGGAAATAGCTTCGTGTATCCCAAATCAACTCGAGATGAGTCCCTATTCCACTGCATTGGCTTCAGAGCCATCCCGTGTTCCGCATCAAACACGACAAGTGGGTTGGCTTCCTTTAGGCAACTGCAGAGATTCCCCGAGAACACTGTCCCAAGTCTAGAAGAACACCAAGTTCAGCACAGCAACTCGAGGAAAGCTCCATGTACCCCAAATCATCTTGAAATGAGAGCTGATTCCCTGGCTTCCACTCAAGAGGTATGCCACCATTCCACAAGCACAACCAGAGGAGGTGTCTCTCAGCAGTAAGTATGTGGGAGGGACCCTGAGTTTGCTGCCTCAAGTGGAATTGCCCCTGAGACGCCCTGACTCGAAAGAAGGTCCGATTTTCCTACAGTGGCTTGAATGCAGGCTCATCTTTCATCTCACAGGATGAAGGGATGTGTGAATCCCCTATGGAGAGCATAGAGAAAGTCCTAGGTCCCCGCCTCTTATCGACAGGAGGCCTCACATCCCGTTGACACCTCGAGAGGCATGCAGAATTCAATGATTCAAAAGGTGATGATGCCTGACTCCTCTTGAAAATTGGTAGGAATCCCAATATCCCTATGGCAACTGGAAAGGGACCCTGGGTCTCCCTCCTCACCTCGAGAAGTGTGCTGATTGCCCTGCCAAGCCTCAAGGAGATTCCTGTGTCCCTCATAACTAGACAGGAGTCCTCAAATTGTCCAAGAACACTAGAGCAAACAAGCCCATTCATAACTGGTAAAGATTGAAATAGACACCTGGCCACGGAGGGTATACTGATAGTAAACTCTCCTACAGAAACATACTCAAGATACTGGTGGGATGCATGCACAGCCCCCTTTGGAAGACAGTCTGACAGTTGTTTCAGTAACCACATGGGACAAGCACTGAATTCCATACATGACAAGTGGTGGAAGCCAGGTATCTTACCATTGGAATGCTAAGTTATGGATAAACAAAAGGAAAGGTTACAAGATTCATGGAGACATCATCACAAATTACCTTCAACTGAATATATAAGCTGGAATACATGTATATATTTCCAAATATTGTCAGCTGAGCATATTTAGCTCCTACATGTATGTTTTAAATATCACTCTATAATGAAAAAGAACAGGAAATGTCCCTGGTGGCCCAGTGGTAAAGGATCTGCCTACCAATGCAGGGAACACTGGTTCAACCCCTGGTCCTAGAGGATTCCACATGCCCAGGGGCAACTAAGCCCCCGTACAACTATTGAAGTATTTGCGTGCTCCAGAGCCCAAGTTCTGCAACCAGAGAAAGCGCTGCAATGAGAAGCCATGGCAAGTCAACTAGAGGGTAGCCTCTGCTCACTACAACTAGGCATCTAGCTACAAAGACCCAGCATTGTCAAAAATAATTCAGTGTTTAAAAAAAAGGACAGAAATTCTTTGAATAAACGATTGAGACTAGGGGCGAGACAGTAAATATATAAACTAGGATAATCTTAAAGTATGAGGAAGTAAAGAAAGTAAAGACAACTATCAAGCTGTCCAAGCTGATAAAAATGAATGATTACACAGTTTTATCTGTATACACTAGCAAATAATAATCTGAAAAGGAATTAAAAAAAAACAATTTCCTTTTGATAGTGTCAACATTAATAAAATATTTTGCCATGGGTGTAATGAGGATGACAAGACTGGCACATTGGAAATTATACACGATTGCTGAAAAATATCCTGAATACATGCACAGATATTCCATAGCGATGGAAAGACTTAAGATGGCAATACCATGGAATGCATCTTCAATCTGAAATGAAGATTCAATATGAATTACAAAAGACTGAAAGGTCATTGCTGAACCACAAAAGGCGCCAGGATTTTTGGCCTCCAGAGGAGAAGAATTCAATCCAGGGCCAGTTGACAAAGCTTGATCGCTCAGAGCTTTTGTGTCATAAAGTTTTATTAAAGTATAAAAGAGATAGAGAAAGCTGCTGACATAGACATCAGACGGGGGCAGTAAGAGTACCCCCTGCTAGTCTTTAGGCAGATGTTATACAGGCACTAGCAGTCTGCTAATGAAAGAAAGGCAATGTCTCAGAGAATGACACCAGGCCCCTCACCCACAACATGCATTGAGATAATATTGGCAGCAGGTGAGTCATCCCGGGCCATAGAATGATTGACATGAATTTTGAAGAAAGGCAGATTTCCAAGCAAATATATCATTTCATTAACATAGATTAGGAGAACAGGTATGAGTAAAACATATTGGTTTGTCAAGTCGGTTCTGAGCCTTTAGGGGGAACCGACCTGAAGACAGAGTCTAGCAGAAATACGTAGTATATTAACATAGCTTAAGACAAACCTTTCCTTAAGACAAAATGCATTGCTTAGCTGAAGGTTTGAGAAAAGTTAAGTTCAGGTGGAGCCAGGAGTCGTCATAGCAACACAAAATTTTAAGAGAAACCTCTTAAATTTGTATTGAGAAGGGGAAAAAATGTAGCACTCGTTTCGTTCCTCCAGCTGCTTGAGAGATGAAAAAACGTCTGACACTTGCAGCCTATTCCCTCTGTCTGGAGACCCCTGGCCTTCCTGAGACCCCTCCCTTCTCTCCTGCCTGGGTGGCCACCAGGTTTTTAAATACATGCACCCTACTAAGTTTCTAGGATGCAATTCGTGGACCCTTCCCTTTCCTGTCCCAGCAGGTGGTCAAGGGCCTGCTGGCCTGCAAAGTGCTGGAAGCAGGGCTGGGTCAGCCGGCCAGACTAAGGGTTGTGGAGTCCCAGCTGGTGAAATTACCAGGCAGGATAAATCCCTTGGACTTCCAGCAGGCACTACGCTGCATGGGAAAATAGATAGATATAACCGGCCTGGAGCCTCAGGGTTGGACTCAAAGTTCGATTTTGTTTTCTCCAATGTTAAATGATACATGCAAGGGCCTTTGAGGCTGTTGTTTTCTTTTCTAAGCCCAAAGACTCCTTCAGTTACTAATGTAGGTATCCTAGAAACTATGTGACATCCATGAAAATCTGATATGTCCTGGTAAAATGCTGTCAGTTATAATTCTAGTTATCATATTAAAGTGTTTCAAGTCACAGCAGTGACTATTTTGTCACTTTTTTTGTCAATTTTTATTTTGTCAATTTTGTCAATTTTTATTTTGTCAATTTTTATCTAATCAGGTTTTAAACATGCCTTCCATGGTTTCACACTGATGCCTTTGCAAAAATACTGCTACCTCAAGATACATGGAAAAGACTTTCCTGAGCTTACCCATAAACAACGCTTTTTGTTTGTTATCTGGTAAGCTGGTACCAGACTGGAATTTAGCCTACTCTCTAGGTTAAGAGAACACAGCTTTCTTAGAATGCAGCTTTCAATCACAGATGATGAATTTATTTACCTTTCAGTGATTTATATTTGTTTTTATCATCTGTTTTTTTTTTTTTTTTTTTTTTTTACTTCCGTAAAATAAATAAGCATTATTTAAGTACGGTACATGTAGGATGGACCAAGATTTCCCCACTCCTGCAAATTCCCTTAAGCCCTCAGATTCTTCTCTTGGGACCAAGGTCTCACTTTCCTCCAGAGGGACAATCCAAGCTTTTTATCAGCTAGCTGATCTGCCCCTGATATCAGAGTCAATTTGAGCATGAGTTGGTCTATAATTTAGGCATGAAACTGTGATTACATAAAAGAAAGATGACTTTTTGATGGAGGATGTCCATGATATTCCTTGAACTTCAGAGAAAATTGGTTAAAATGAAACTTTTTTCCCTTGGAAACTGCAAAGGCAGTTCTTTTAGCATATGCGATTGAAAACATCTAGGTTGTTAGCTCAGTTTTCATTCCAGTCTCAAAGAAAGGCAATGACAAAGAATGTTCAAACTGTCACACAACTGGACTCATCTCACATGCTAGTAAAGTAACACTCAAAATTCTCCAAGCCAGGCTTCAGCAATATGTCAACCGTGAAATTCCAAATGTTCAAGATGGATTTAGAAAAGGCAGAGGAACCAGAGATCAAATTGCCAAAATCCACTGGATAATTGAAAAAGCAAGAGAGTTCCAGAAAAACACTTATTTCTGCTTTGTTGACTATGCCAAAGCCTTTGACTGTGTGTATCACAATAAACTGGGGAAAATTCTGAAAGAGATAGGAATACCAGGTCACCTGACCTGCCTCTTGAAAGACCTATATGCAGGTCAGGAAGAAACAGAACTGGACCTGGACCAACAGACTGGTTCTAAATAGGAAAAGGAATATGTCAAGGCTGTATATTGGCACCCTGCTTATTTAACTTATATCTGCTTATATATAGGGCATCGTGAGAAATGCTGCACTGGATGAAGCACAAACTGGAATCAAGATTGCTGGGAGAAATATCAATAACCTCAGATATGCAGATGACACCACCCTGATGGCAGAAAGTGAAGAACTAAAGAGCCTCTTGATGAAAGAGAAAGAGGAGAGTGAAATAGTTAGCTTAATGCTCAGCGTTCAGACAACTAAGATCATTGCATCCAGTCTCATCACTTCTTGGCAAATAGATGGGAAAACAGTGGAAACAGTGGCAGATTTTATTTTTCGGGGCTCAGAAATCATTGCAGATGGTGACTGCAGCCATGAAATTAAAAGATGCTTACGACTTGGAAGGAAAGTGATAACCAAACTAGACAGCATATTAAAAAGCTGAGACATTGCTTTGCCAACAAAGATCCGTCTAGTCAAGGCTAAGGTTTTTCCATGTCATGTATGGATGTGAAAGATGGACTATAAAGAAAGTTGACAGCCAAAGATTTGATGCTTTTGCACTGTGGTGCTGAAGAAGATGCTTGAAGTTTGCTTAGACTATAAGAGGACCCAACCACTCCATCCTAAAGGAAATCAGGTCTGAATATACATTGGAAAGACTAATATTGAACCTGAAACTCCAATACTTTGGCCACTAGATGTGAAGAGCTGACTCATTTGGAAGTTGCTTTGATTTGCCTGTGAGTGTGGGCGCCCTACCTGGGCACAGGGCCTCAGGGGCCATTGCCACTGAATCATGACCTCCACGCAAGCACATTCCAGCTGTGTGACACTCAGCATGCAGGAGACTGGGAAAGCTATCTTCCTTGGAGGAAGGAAAGTCATACACAGAGTGTGTTTTCAGGCCTCTATTTGCAGCAAGTGTTTTGCTTCTCAGATGTCAGACCTGCAGGCCTGCCCCAAGGACCTCAATTCCAGAGTCAGGGCCATGTGTCTCCCTGCACATTCCGAGCCTTGCAAACACATTCCTGGGTCAGAGAGGTGCTTCCCATGAGGAAGAAGGCTGCGGGAGTGTGTCTGAGGGGGCCAGGTGGCATGCTGGGGTCACCTGGTTGAGGGCACCTTGCACATCCATTGGGCCCCAGGAGAGCAGTTATGGACTCGCCCCTTGCTTGAGATATCCCAAAGCAAGGAGCAATGCTAGCTGTATCAGAAGGAGGAAAACAGCAATGGGATGGATTTTCAAGCAGTTGCTAGGTCACACTGTGTTAGGGTTCCCCAGGAGACATGTGAGAATTTTGGCCCCTAGGCCCGGTATCTAGGGGTGTGCACAGGGTGTTTTCCCCACAGGATCCAAAATGTTCCAGACAGACCTAGGCTCAATAGCTGTTGCTAGGCTGCACCGCTTTAGGCACACCGAGAGAAGCAGGCACACTGTGGCCCCGAGGTCCGGTATGCAGGTTCACATATGGGGTGTGTCCCCGTAGGAGCCAAGAATTTTCCTGACAGTCCTAGGCTCCCTAGAGCACTCAGGTCTGCTCAGAGGACCGAAGTTCCAGAGGCAGGGTCGTGTATCTCCCCTTCCCTTTGTGATCCTTGCAAAGACATTCCAAGCTGATAGTGGTACTACCCATGAAGAAGCAAGCAGTGGGAGTATATTTGACATGACTGGGTGCCTTGATGGGCTCAGCTCCTCAAGGGGGCCTTTCCTCTCAAAGTAGGCCCCATGTCCGCTTGAGGACGGGGTTGGGCCCTCTTCCCTCCACACTGCCAAAGGGTGGAACAAAGCTAGGTGTCAGAGGTAAGAAAGGAGCAATTGGATGGATTTTCAAGCTCTCACTAGGCTGTACTGCTTCAAGGCCCACTCGAGCAAAACAGGCGCCCTGTGGCCCCTAGGTCGGGTATGCAGGTTCACACACAGGGTGTGTTCCCGTCAAAGCCAAGAATTTTCTGACAGACCTAGGCTCACTAGAATTGTCCTACAGAGCAAAGGGGATGGAAGAGATGTGTGGAGGTGGGTCTGCCTTCCCCTGTGAGTGTGGGGCTACTCCCTATGGCCCCAAGTTGAGGGATAACTGCAACTAAGAAAGGAACTCCAAGAAGGAACTCCAAGAAGCGCTTTTCCAGGAGGCTGGGACAGGGAGTCCGCAGGATGCAGGGAAAGGGAGCCTTCTTCAGGGAAGAAGAGGCAGCCACTCGGGGTGTGTTTGCAAGCCTCTTTGGAAGGCACAGTTTCGCTGATACAATTGAATTCCAGTTCTGCTCAGAGGACTGAAATTTCAGAGGCAGGGCCATGTATCTCCCCTTCCCTTTTCAATCCTTGCAAAGACATTCCTAGCTGATAGTGATACTGCCCATGAGGAAGTAAACAGCTGGAGTGTGTTCAACATGACTGGATGCCTTCCTGGGCTCAGCTCCTCAAGGGGACTTTCTACTCAAAGTAGGCCCATTGCCTACTTGGGGAGAGGGTATGGAAGGTTTGCTTCCAAATGGCGAAAAGGTGGAGCAAATCTAGCTTTGTCAGAGGTACGTAAAGTGCAATTTAATGGATTTTCAAGCTGTTGCCAGGCAACACCGCTTCAGGGTCCCCTCTCCCAGAAGAAAACAGGCGCCCTGTGGCCCCTAGGTCTGGTATGCAGATTCACACACAGGATGTGTCCCCACAGGAGCCAAGAGTTTTCCTACCAAGCCTAGGCTTACTAGAGCTCTACTATAGAGCAAAGGGGATGGAACAGAAGTGTGGATGTGACTTTGCCTTTACCTTTGACTGTGAGGCCCCTCCATAAGGTCCCAGGCGAAATCGCCCTCGCCCTTGTCCTAACCCTAACCCCAACACGACACCCTAACCCTAACCAACACCGTAACCCTATCCCAGAACCTAACACCAACCCGACCCCCTAACCCTAACCTGACACACTAACCCTAACGCATCATCCCAACCCTAACCTGACACCTTCACCCCTCAGCCCTCACCCTCACCCACACCCCTAACTTCTAACCCCTAAGCCACAATGTAACCCACACCCTAATCCACACCCTTAACCTAACCCACACCCTCCCCCCCACCCTACTCACACCCTCAACCCTAGACTTAACCTGCATCATCTTCAATTTCAGCACTTCTCATGCATCACAAAAGACAAGGGAGTCATATTTCAAACGTGAATCCAAGACCCATTAACCACATAACAGGAATATAAACACTGTGAACACATCATTTAAATCACTTGCACCACCAAATACCTCTCCACCACATATCATATCAATAACAGTGGAACTCATGTATGCCATACATATTGTAACATAGCAATCTAATACCCAACAGTAATCTGGGTAATTATATACACAAGATATATTTAAACCAAAAATATTTAAGCAAATTCCAGTTTTTACGATGGTTTTAATCCTCGCAAAAGTAGGATTAACAGCATGTTTTTCCACTAGGATCCAAAGCATTGAGCAAAATTGCCGAGGTCCAGCCCCAGCAGGACCAGGAATACCCAAGGGATGAGTGGCGTCACCGAGGAAGAAGACAGACAGAAGACACACAGATGTTGCATAGAAGAGGTAGCTTCTTTTTTTAGTTTTTAGGATAGATCAGTTTTTTTTTTTTTAATTTTATTTTATTAGTTGGAGGCCAATTACTTCACAACATTTCAGTGGGTTTTGTCATACATTGACACGAATCAGCCATAGAGTTACACGTATTCCCCATCCCGATCCCCCCTCCCACCTCCCTCTCCACCCGACTCCTCTGGGTCCTCCCAGTGCACCAGGCCCGAGCACTCGTCTCATGCATCTCACCTGGGCTAGTGATCTCTTTCACCATAGATAAAATACATGCTGTTCTTTTGAAACATCCCACCCTCACCTTCTCCCACAGAGTCCAAAAGTCTGTTCTGTACTTCTGTGTCTCTTTTTCTGTTTTGCATATAGGGTTATCATTACCATCTTTCTAAATTCCATATATATGTGTTAGTATGCTGTAATGTTCTTTATTTTTCTGGCTTACTTCACTCTGAATAATGCGCTCCAGTTTCATCCATCTCATTAGAACTGATTCAAATGAATTCTTTTTAATGGCTGAGTAATATTCCATGGTGTATATGTACCACAGCTTCCTTATCCATTCATCTGCTGATGGGCATCTAGGCTGCTTCCATGTCCTGGCTATTATAAACAGTGCTGCGATGAACAATGGGGTGCACGTGTCTCTTTCAGATCTGGTTTCCGTGGTGTGTATGCCCAGAAGTGGTATTGCTGGGTCAAATGGCAGTTCTATTTCCAGTTTTTTAAGAAATCTCCACACTGTTTTCCATAGTGGCTGTACTAGTTTGCATTCCCACCAACAGTGTAAGAGGGTTCCCTTTTCTCCACACCCACTCCAGCATTTATTGCTTGTAGACTTTTGGATAGCAGCCATCCTGACTGGCGTGTAATGGTACCTCATTGTGGTTTTGATTTGCATTTCTCTAATAATGAGTGATGTTGAGCATCTTTTCATGCGTTTGTTAGCCATCTGTATGTCTTCTTTGGAGAAATGTCTGTTTAGTTCTTTGGCCCATTTTTTGATTGGGTCATTTATTTTTCTGGAATTGAGCTTCAAGAGTTTCTTGTATATTTTTGAGATTAATCCTTTGTCTGTTTCTTCATTTGCTATTATTTTCTCCCAATCTGAGGGCTGTCTTTTCACCTTACTTATAGTTTCCTTTGTAGTGCAGAAGCTTTTAAGTTTCATTAGGTCCCATTTGTTTATTTTTGCTTTTATTTCCAATATTCTGGGAGGTGGGTCATAGAGGACCCTGCTGTGATTCATGTCGGAGAGGGTTTTGCCTAAGTTCTCCTCTAGGAGTTTTATAGTTTCTGGTCTTACATTTAGATCTTTAATCCATTTTGAGTTTATTTTTGTGTGTGGTGTTAGAAAGTGTTCTAGTTTCATTCTTTTACAGGTGGTTGACCAGTTTTCCCAGCACCACTTGTTAAAGCAGTTGTCTTTTTTCCATTGTATATCCTTGCCTCCTTTGTCAAAGATAAGGTGTTCATAGGTTCGTGGATTTATCTCTAGGCTTTCTATTCTGTTCCATTGATCTATATTTCTGTCTTTGTGCCAGTACCATACTGTCTTGATGACTGTGGCTTTGTAGTAGAGACTGAAGTCAGACAGGTTGATTCCTCCAGTTCCATTCTTCTTTCTCAAGATTACTTTGGCTATTCGTGGTTTTCTGTATTTCCATACAAATTGTGAAATTATTTGTTCTAGTTCTGTGAAAAATACCGTTGGTAGTTTGATAGGGATTGCATTGAATCTATAGATTGCTTTGGGTAGAATAGCCATTTTGACAATATTGATTCTTCCAATCCATGAATACGGTATGTTTCTCCATCTGTTTGTGTCCTCTTTGATTTCTTTTATCAGTGTTTTATAGTTTTCTATGTACAGGTCTTTTGTTTCTTTAGGTAGATATACTCCTAAGTATTTTATTCTTTTTGTTGCAATGGAGAATGGTATTGTTTCCTTAATTTCTCTTTCTGTTTTTTCATTGTTAGTATATAGGAATGCAAGGGATTTCTGTGTGTTAATTTTATATCCTGCAACTTTACTATATTCATTGGTTAGCTCTAGTAATTTTCTGGAAGAGTATTTAGGGTTTTCTATGTAGAGGATCATGTCAACTGCAAACAACGAGAGTTTCACTTCTTCTTTTCCTATCTGGATTCCTTTTACTTCTTTTTCTGCTCTGATTGCTGTGGCCAAAACTTCCAAGACTATGTTGAATAATAGTGGTGAGAGTGGGCACCCTTGTCTTGTTCCTGATTTCAGGGGAAATGCTTTCAATTTTTCACCATTGAGGGTGATGCTTGCTGTGGGTTTGTCATATATAGCTTTTATTATGTTGAGGTATGTTCCCTCTATTCCTGCTTTCTGGAGAGTTTTAATCATAAATGAGTGTTGAATTTGTCAAAGGCTTTCTCTGCATCTATTGAGATAATCATATGGTTTTTATCTTTCAATTTGTTAATGTGGTGTATTACATTGATTGATTTGCAGATATTGAAGAATCCTTGCATTCCTGGGATAAAGCCCACTTGGTCATGGTGTATGATTTTTTTAAGATGTTGTTCGATTCTATTTGCTAGAATTTTGCTAAGGATTTTTGCATCTATGTTCATCAGTGATATTGGCCTGTAGTTTTCTTTTTTTGTGGCATCTTTGTGTGGTTTTGGAATTAGGGTGATGGTGGCCTCATAGAATGAGTTTGGAAGTTTACCTTCTTCTGCAATTTTCTGGAAGAGTTTGAGTAAGATAGGTGTTAGCTCTTCTCTAAATTTTTGGTAGAATTCAGCTGTGAAGCCATCTGGTACTGGGCTTTTGTTTCCTGGAAGATTTTTGATTACAGTTTCGATTTCCTTGCTTGTGATGGGTCTGTTAAGATCTTCTATTTCTTCCTGATTCAGTTTTGGAAAGTTATACTTTTCTAAAATTTGTCCATTTCATCCAAGTTGTCAATTTTATTGGCATAGAGCTGCTGGTAGTAGTCTCTTATGATCCTTTGTATTTCAGTGTTGTCTGTTGTGATCTCACCCTTTTCATTTCTTATTTTGTTAATTTGGTTCTTCTCTCTTTGTTTCTTAATGAGTCTTGCTAATGGTTTGTCAATTTTGTTTATTTTTTCAAAAAACCAGCTTTTAGCTTTGTTGATTTTTGCTATGGTCTCTTTAGTTTCTTTTGCATTTATTTCTGCCCTAATTTTTAAGATTTCTTTTCTTCTGCTAACCCTGGGGTTTTTCATTTCTTCCTTTTCTAATTGCTTTAGGTGTAGAGTTAGGTTATTTATTTGGCTTTTTTCTTGTTTCTTGATGTAAGCCTGTAATGCTATGAACCTTCCCCTTAGCACTGCTTTTACAGTGTCCCATAGGTTTTGGGTTGTTGTGTTTTCATTTTCATTCATTTCTATACATATTTTGATTTCTTTTTTGATTTCTTCTATGATTTTTTGGTTATTCAGAAGCGTGTTATTTAGCCTCCATATGTTTGAATTTTTAACAATTTTTTTCCTGTAATTGAGATCTAATCTTACTGCACTGTGGTCAGAAAAGATGACTGGGATGATTTCAATTTTTCTGAATTTTCCAAGACCAGATTTATGGCCCAGGATGTGATCTATTCTGGAGAATGTTCCGTGTGGACTTGAGAAAAAGGTGAAATTGATTGTTTGGGGGTGAAATGTCCTATAGATATCAATTAGGTCTAGCTGGTCCATTGTATCATTTAAGGTTTGTGTTTCCTTTTTGATTTTCTGTTTAGTTGATCTATCCATAGTTGTGAGTGGGGTATTAAAGTCTCCCACTATTATTGTGTTACTATTCATTTCCTCTTTCATACTCATTAGCGTTTGCCGTACATATTGCGGTGCTCCTATGTTGGGTGCATATATATTTATAATTGTTATATCTTCTTCTTGGATTGATCCTTTGATCATTATGTAGTGTCCTTCTTTGTCTCTTTTCACATCCTTTATTTGAAAGTCTATTTTATCTGATATGAGTATTGTGACTCCTGCTTTCTTTTGGTCTCCATTTGCATGAAATATTTTTTTCCAGCCCTTCACTTTTAGTCTGTATGTGTCTCTGGTTTTGAGGTGGGTCTCTTGTAGACAGCATATATAAGGGTCTTGTTTATGTATCCATTCAGCCAATCTTTGTCTTTTGCTTGGGGCATTCAACCCATTTACATTTAAGGTAATTATTGATAGGTGTGGTCCCGTTGCCATTTACTTTGTTGTTTTGGGTTCATGTTTATACAACATTTCTGCATTTCCTGTCTAGAGAAGGTCCTTTAGCATTTGTTGAAGAGCTGGTTTGGTGGTGCTGAATTCTCTCAGCTTTTGCTTGTCTGTAAAGCTTTTGATTTCTCCTTCATATCTGAATGAGATCCTTGCTGGGTACAGTAATCTAGGTTGTAGATTATTTTCTTTCATTACTTTCATTATGTCCTGCCATTCCCTTCTGACCTGGAAGGTTTCTATTGGTAGATCAGCTGTTATCCTTATGGGAATTCCTTTGTGTGTTATTTGTTGTTTCTCCCTTGCTGCTTTTAGTATTTGTTCTTTGTGTTTGATCTTTGTTAATTTGATTAATATGTGTCTTGGAGTGTTTCGCCTTGGGTTTATCCTGTTTGGCACTCTCTGGGTTTCTTGGACTTGGGTGGCTATTTCCTTCCCCATTTTAGGGATGTTTTCAGCTATTATCTCCTCGAGTATTTTCTCATGGCCTTTCTTTTTGTCTTCTTCTTCTGGGACTCCTATGATTCGAATGTTGGGGCGTTTCACATTGTCCCAGAGGTCCCTGAGGTTGTCCTCATTTCCTTTTATCATTTTTTCTTTTTTCCTCTCTGCTTCATTTATTTCCACCATTCTATTGTCTACCTCACTTATCCTATCTTCTGTCTCCGTTATTCTACTCTTGGTTCCCTCCAAAGTGTTTTTGATCTCATTCATTGCATTATTCATTTTTAACTGACTCTCTTTTATATCTTCTAGGCCTTTGTTAAGCATTTCCTGCATCTTTTCAATCTTTGTCTCCAGGCTATTTATCTGTAACTCCATTTTGTTTTCAAGATTTGGATCATTTTTATTATCATTATTCTAAATTGTTTTTCAGATAGATTCCCTATCTCCTCCTCTTTTGTTTGACTTGGTGGGCACTTGTCATGTTCCTTTACCTGTTGGGTATTGCACTGTTCTTGCACTAGTGCACATGGCAAGTATTAGGTTCGGTTTCTAAGTGAGAAACTAATGGTTACATTCACAGCTGGCCACTGAGGTACTTAATGGGAGAGACGAACCCAGCTCTGCCAAGCAGTAGCCAACATGAAATCAGCTATTGTCATTGTAGCCAAGTTCCTTGAATTTGTAGTGTTATTTGCTGTGTTCTTCAAGAAGATGCCTTCGCCCTGCCAGTAAGACATATTTCCATAACACATAGCCATGCACTCAATCGATGTGCATCCTCCAGTAAAGCCCAGCCCCGATGTCTTAGAGGAGCCTCTCTGCCCATTGTCATAAGCCAGTCTAATTTTGTGTGAGACCGTGAAAACTCAGTGTCTTTTTTACGCTTGTGCTTCTGACGGGAGGTCTGAGTAGGCACTTCTGAAGGTTTATTCCTACCAGTCGTTGTCATATTTATCGAGTCTTTATTTTATATTTTTTCTTATTTTTTACTTCTACCAGTTTCTTGCTACCAACCCGTCTCCCTCCACCCTCGTGCACACACGATCAGTCATGGAATCCCGTGGACTTCAGCCCGCCAGACTCCTCTGTCCATGGATTTTTCCAAGCAAGAATACTGGAGTGGGTTGCCATTTCCTTCTCCATGTATGGAGTCTTTAAAGATTCCTTCACTGAGGTTTTGCTTCTCCACTTGTACATGCCCTTTCTCCCTAAGTGCAGTAGAAGTCATCCCCACATCCAAACATGTCTGTCTTCCGACCTCTGCAGAATGTTTTGCTTGAGCTCACCAGAGCGTCAGGATATTCTAGAAAGCCTTCTGATTGCAGTCTCCTCAGGAGGTTACAAGTGTTTCAAACCTCAGGATTTTACAAAGCACTTTTTACAACCTCAGCTGAAAGGGAAGTCAACACTCAATGAAAGTCACAGGCTTCCATGGCCTGGACTTGATTATGGGTTGTGCTTTCATAATCATCGTGTTTCATATACCAACTAAGATGTCACTGAGAATTTTTTTTTTCTCATCTTTCTATCTTTCATGTTTATTTAGATATATTATGGGTTTTCCTATATACCTTCCGTTAGGGATAAGGGTCTTAAGTCAGTATAACTTACAGCAAGTGACTTCCAGTTAGCTGTGTTAGGACAGGAAAAAGAATGACCAGCTGCTGGATTCTTAAGTTTATGTACGGAAACATTATTCGTTTTCCTGTGTGCAGTCATCCAATACTAACTTTGTGAAGTAGGCATTCAGAAAAATCACAAAACCGCCTAACTACTAGGCGGTATCCCATGCAAGTACTGACCAGGCCCGGCCCTACTCAATTTCCCAGATCAGAGGAGATAGAGCACGTTCAGGGTGCTATGGCCTTAGACCGAGGCGGCTGTCAGGTGCCCCAAGAGCTCCGCGTTGCACCTCCCTTGCGTTCTGACCTGCCCTTCGGCCTGGGGCCACAGCTCTCGAGCTGGCGCGCGCTGCACTTGAGCCGCATGACCCGCGACTGGACTCCGACCAACCAGGGCCGGCAGCTCGGGGGCCAGCGGAGGGCGCCACGGCCCCGCACACCGCCAGCCACGGCAAGCACCCGTCTGGCCCGGCCAGGGTCTGGCGTGCCTGCGGGACCTGGTGTGGGGGGAGGTGGGGTAGGTAGAGCAGCGAGGACGTCTCGGTGCCCCCTCACTCCCTGCCCCCCACCATCCCGTTCGCTGCTCAGGGTGACGTGGCTCCGGACGAGCGGGGCTTCCGCCCGGGGCCACGGTCCCCGGAGCCTCCTGCGGGCTTAGAGGCAGCCCAGCCGGGGCCCCAGGCGCACATCCTGCCCGCTGCGCAAACCCCCTGGAGCGCCTCAGCCCCGCCTTTTCGCCCTACCGAGACCCGCCCTGCCCCCACTCTGCCGGCCCAGCAAAAGTCTTTCCTGAGAGAGCAGAGGAGCGAAAGCCAGGCACAGGGACAGGCACTCGCACGCACCCACGCCAGGTGAGACAGAGGCAGAAAGAGACGAGGTTTCAGAGAGAGACTCGAAGACAGTTTGTGGGCAGGGGGGGAATCGGGCAGGATGCTGGGCAGCTGCAGAGGCCACCCGGCCCTGAGCAGCGAATGCGATGGGGGCAGGGGGAAGCCGCTGAGTAGGGGCAGGACTGGAGAGGCCCAGGGTGCAAGGGCACCTGAGATCTCCTCGCTCCGCACCCCGCCCCCGTTCTCCCAACCCCCTGCACGCACGCCACGCCCGGGCTCTCTGACACTAGCTTCTCCGGAGTGTGGTCACCTGAATTTCTATCCTTGTGCTCAACTGAGTGATGACAGTGTATTTAACAGCTAGGACATTTCCAAATAAATTAAGCTTAGTGTTTCACAGGACACCCGGACATGAATGCAGAGAGCAGCACGGATGCATGGACACCAACCTTGGTAACTGGACAACCAATGGGAAATTACTGACTCAGGAGAGAGAAAGAAACCCAAACAGATGGAATGAAATGAACCGAAACACAAACTTTGCAACTCACACCCTAATTCAATTACAAACAAAAAAAAAGAAAGAAAACAACACTTTAACCATTTTAGAAAAACAATAGACTTCTCCATAACCTTTGGTCGGGTGAGGAGTTCTAGCACACGACAAAATAAGCCACCTTTTCAAAATCGTGAATATGTTAGTTCACACATTGACTTTTACATTGAAATGTGTAACAAATAAACTTAAAATCATTGACTCACTACATAAGCATGGAAGTATTTTAAACATAAAATATGTTCTATAGTATTCAGGAAGCATTTGGCACATGTCTCACTGTATGAGACCCAAAACTGGAACTTAGTTGAAGAGTCAGGATAGTCTAAAAATGAATCCCTAACTAAAAGGAATACACAGGATTATTGTAGATAATAAAGGTTAAA
Organism: Muntiacus reevesi; assembly: GCF_963930625.1. Lineage (NCBI taxonomy): Eukaryota > Metazoa > Chordata > Mammalia > Artiodactyla > Cervidae > Muntiacus > Muntiacus reevesi. The sequence continues at coordinate 154,993 of NW_027077852.1, forward strand.
GAAGAGAAACTAGAAATCAGTCAATAAATGTTTTAGGGGTTAGGTTAGAGTGACTAGCCTCTGTGTGACTTTTTAAATTTTTCAAGTTTGCATCTTCCAAATTTTCCATGCTGAGAATAATACTTTCATATCAGTTTCAAAATCAGTCTCACACTAAAGACAGTAAGACTGGAATAAGAAATAAGAAATGCTTGGGGGGTAAAAAAAATGCTTGAACTAAAGGTGGTACTGATGAAATTATTTGCAGGGCAGCCAAGGAGTCACAGATGTAGAGAACAGACTTATGGACATGGGCAGGGGGGAGGAAGGAGAGGGTCAGATGAATGCAGAGTAACATGAAAATATATTACCATACGTAAAAACAGATGCCAATGAAATTTGCTGTATGACTCAGGGGACTCAAACAGGGGCTCTGCAACAAGCTAGGGGTGGAATGGGGAGGGAAATGGGAGAGAGGTTCAGGAGGGAGGAGACATATGTATACCTGTGGCTCATTCATGCTGATGTTTGGCAACAAAATTCTGTAAAGCAACTATCCTTCAATTGAAAGAAAAAGTCATGTTTGGACTTACCAAACAAGGTCTTGTATACTTCTAGCATGGCCTTCTGTTTCGTGCTGCCCCCCTTAACTCATTCTTCCATATCATTAAACAGACTAGTCAAGTTTTTGCCAAAAATATCTTGAGTTCCTGCATTATGCTGATCCACTGCCTTCTCACGATCCAGTTTAGAATGGAGACCAAAGAAACCTTTTGTCGTGTCTTCAAGTATTTGAGGCCACACTATGTGACTTTTAAAAATAAATGTGGATAAGACGGATATGACCAAAGCAATCTAATGACAATATCTGTGCTTCAGGAAAGACTTCTGCAGAGAACTAGTAAATTTTATATATAGTATCAGAAGAATTTTTTAAATGCATGCCAACGTTTATTTCTCCTCCGCTAGCCATCTGGACAAGGAAAACTGAGTTTACCAATCAATGTCCATAGTTATGCTCCCTCACCGATTTTTACCCAATATGTGTTACTCAGGCAGGAGACCCTGGTTCAGTTCCTGGGTCAGGAAGATCCGCTGGAGAAGGGATAGGCTACCCACTCCAGTAGTAGTGGGCTTTCCTTGTGGCTCAGTTGGTAAAAATCATTCCTGTTTCACAAGACTAGCTCAACTCCTCTCAAAGCAAATACAGGATGGTAATAACTATGCAGTACAAAGCTGATTCTGTATATTTATAGTACTCACTCATGAGCTTGACAGAGGTACTAGATCTGTTACCACATTTCTTGTTCTAAGTAATATCCGCATGTGCAGGTGAAAGTGGCTCAGATCGTGCCTGACTCTTTGCGGCCCCATGGACTATAGAGTCCGTGAATTCTCTAGGCCAGATTACTGGAGTGGGTAGCCTATCCCTTCTCCAGGGGATCTTCCCGACCCAGGACTGAAAGCGGGGTCTCCTGTGTTGCAGGCAGATTCTTTAGCAACTGAGCTAGTAGGGCTTCCCTGGTGGCTCAGTTGCTAAAGAATATCTGCATAACTGTCTATCGATTTGGCATTAGCAATCTGTCTGTGAGCAGGGCCGGTCATAAGCAGCTTCTGTGAGAAAACAGAAGCATGTCTGTCTGACTTGCTTCTCCGTGGAGCTTTCACTGTTCGTGCGCTAGTGCACATGGCAAGTATTAGGTTCGCTTTCTAAGTGAGAAACTAATGGCTACATTCACAGCTGGCCACTGAGGTACTTAATGGGAGAGGCGAACCCAGCTCTGCCAAGCAGTAGCCAACATGAAATCAGCTATTGTCATTGTAGCCAAGTTCCTTGAATTTGTAGTGTTATTTGCTGTGTTCTTCAAGAAGATGCATTCACCCTGCCAGTAAGACATATTTCCATAACACATAGCCATGCACTCAATCGATGTGCATCCTCCAGTAAAGCCCAGCCCCGATGTCTTAGAGGAGCCTCTCTGCCCATTGTCATAAGCCAGTCTAATTTTGTGTGAGACCGTGAAAACTCAGTGTCTTTTTTACGCTTGTGCTTCTGACGGGAGGTCTGAGTAGGCACTTCTGAAGGTTTATTCCTGCCAGTCGTTGTCATATTTATCGAGTCTTTATTTTATATTTTTTCTTATTTTTTACTTCTACCAGTTTCTTGCTACCAACCCGTCTCCCTCCACCCTCGTGCACACACGATCAGTCATGGAATCCCGTGGACTTCAGCCCGCCAGACTCCTCTGTCCATGGATTTTTCCAGGCAAGAATACTGGAGTGGGTTGCCATTTCCTTCTCCATGTATGGAGTCTTTAAAGATTCCGTCACTGAGGTGTTGCTTCTCAACTTGTATATGCCCTTTCTCCCTAAGTGCAGTAGAAGTCATCCCCACTTCCCAACATGTCTGTCTTCCGACCTCTGCAGAATGTATTGCTTGAGTTCACCACAGCATCAGGATATTCTAGAAAGCCTTCTGATTGCAGTCTCTTCAGGAGGTTACAAGTGTTAAACCTCAGGATTTTACAAAGCACTTTTTACAACCTCAGCTGAAAGGGACGTCAACATTCAGTGAAAGTCACAGGCTTCCATGGCCTGGACTTGATTATGGGCTGTGATTTCATAATCATCGTGTTTCATATACCAACTAAGATGTCACTGAGAATTTTTTTTTTCTCATCGTTCTATCTTTCATGTTTATTTAGATATACTATGGGTTTTCCTATATACCTTCCGTTAGGGATGAGGGTCTTAAGTCAGTAGAACTTACTGCAGCTGACTTCCAGTTAGCTGTGTTAGGACAGGAAAAAGAATGACCAGCTGCTGGATTCTTAAGATTATGTACGAAAACTTTTTTCGTTTTCCTGTGTGCAGTCATCCAATTCTAACTTTCTGCAGTAGGCATTCAGAAAAATCAAAAAACCGCCTAACGGGTTAGGCGGTCTCCCATGCAAGTATTGACCAGGCCCGGCCCTAATCAATTTCCCAGATCAGAGGAGATAAGGCACGTTCAGGGTGCTAAGGCCTTAGACCGAGGCGGCTGTCAGGCCCCCAAGAGCTCCGCTTTGAGCCTCCCTTGCGTTTGACCTGCCCTTCGGGCCTAGGGCCACAGCTCTCGACCTGGCGCGCGCTGCACTTGAGCCGCACGAACCGCGATTGCACTCCGACCAACCAGAGCCGGCAGCTCGGGGGCCAGCGGAGGGCGCCACGGACCCGCACACCACCAGCCCCGGCCAGCACCCGTCTGACCCGTCCAGGGCCTGGCGTGCCTGTGGGACCTGGGGTGGGGGGAGGGGGTTGGGTAGAGCAGCGAGGACGTCTCGGTGCCCCCTCATCCCCTGCCCCCCACCATCCCGTTCGCTGCTCAGGGTGACATGGCTCCGGACGAGCGGGTCTTCGGCTCGGGGCCACGGGCCCTGGAGCCTCCTGCGGGCTTAGAGGCAGCCCAGCCGGGGCCCCAGGCGCACATCCTGCCCGCTGCCACAACCCCCTGGAGCGCCTCAGCCCCGCCTTTTCGCACGACCGAGACCCGCCCTGCCCCCACTCTGCGGACCCAGCACAAGTCTTTCCTGAGAGAGCAGAGGAGCGAAAGCCAGGCACACGGACAGGCACTCGCACGCACCCACGCCAGGTGAGACAGAGGCAGAAAGAGACGAGGGTTAAGAGAGAGACTCGAAGACAGCTTGTGGGCAGCGGGGGACTCGGGCAGCATGCCGGGCAGCTGCAGAGGCCACCCGGCCCTGAGCAGCGAATGCGATGGGGGCAGGGGGAAGCCGCTGAGTAGTGGCGGGCCTGGAGAGGCCCAGGGTGAGAGGACACCTGAGATCTCCGCGCTCGGCGCCCCGCCCCCCTCCCCCCAACCCCCTGCACGCATGCCACGCCGGGGCGCTCTGACACTAGCTTCTCTGGAGTTTTGTCACTTGAATTTCTCTCCCTCTGCTCAACTGAGTGATGACAGTGTATTGAACAGCTAGGTCATTTCCAAATAAATTAAGCTTAGTGTTTCACAGGACACCCGGACATGAATGCAGAGACCAGCACGGAAGCATGGACACCAACCTTGGTAACTGGACAACCAATGGGAAATTACTGTCTGGCTCAGGAGAGAGAAAGAACCCCGAACAGATGGAATGAAATGAACAGAAACACAAACTTTGCAACTCACACCCTAATTCAATTACAAAAAAAAAAAACCAACAACACTATAACCATTTTAGAAAAACAATAGAACTCTCCATGACCTTTGGTCGGGTGAGGAGTTCTAGCACAGGACAAAATAAGCCACCTTTTCCAAATCGTGAATATGTTAATTCACACATTGACTTTTACATTGAAATGTGTAACAAATAAACTTAAAATCATTGACTCACTACATAAGCATGGAAGTATTTTAAACATAAAATATGTTCTATAGTATTCAGGAAGCATTTGGCACATGTCTCACTGTGTGAGACCCAAAACTGGAACTTAGTTGAAGAGTCAGGATAGTCTAAAAACGAATCCCTAACTAAAAGGAATACACAGGATTATTGTAGATAAAAAAGGTTAAAGAAGAGAAACTAGAAATCAGTCAATAAATGTTTTAGGGGTTAGCTTAGAGTGACTAGCCTCTGCGTGACTTTTTAAATTTTTCATGTTTGCATCTTCTAAATTTTCGATGGTGAGAATAGTACTTTCATATCAGTTTCAAAATCAGTCTCACACTAAAGACAGTAAGACTGGAATATGAAATAAGAAATGCTTGGGGGGAAAAAATGCTTGAACTAAAGGTGGTACTGATGAAATTATTTGCAGGGCAGCCAAGGAGACACAGATGTAGAGAACAGACTTATGGACATGGGCAGGGGGGAGGAAGGAGAGGGTGAGATGAATGCAGAGTAACATGAAAATATATTACCATAGGTAAAAACAGATGCTAATGAAATTTGCTGTATGACCCAGGGGACTCAAACAGGGGCTCTGCAACAAGCTAGGGGTGGAATGGGGAGGGAAATGGGAGAGAGGTTCAGGAGGGAGGAGACATATGTATACCTGTGGCTTATTCATGCTGATGTTTGGCAACAAAATTCTGTAAAGCAACTTTCCTTCAATTGAAAGAATAAGTCATGTTTGGATTTACAAAACAAGGTCTTGTGTAATTCTAGCATGGCCTTCTGTTTCGTGCTGCCACCCTTAACTCATTAAACAGACTAGTCAAGTTTTTGCCAAAAATATCTTGAGCTCCTGCATTATGCTGATCCACTGCCTTCTCACGATCCAGTTTAGAATGGAGACCAAAGAAACCTTTTGTCATGTCTTCAAGTATTTGAGGCCACACTATGTGACTGTTAAAAATAAATGTGGATAAGACGGATATGACCAAAGCAATCTAATGACAATATCTGTGCTTCATTAAAGACTTCTGCAGAGAACTAGTAAATTTTATATATAGTATCAGAAGAATTTTTTAAATGCATGCCAACGTTTATTTCTCCTCCGCTAGCCATCTGGACAAGGAAAACTGAGTTTACCAATCAATGTCCATAGTTATGCTCCCTCACCGATTTTTACCCAATATGTGTTACTCAGGCAGGAGACCCTGGTTCAGTTCCCGGGTAAGGAAGAACCGCTGGAGAAGGGATAGGCTACCCACTCCAGTATTAGTGGGCTTTCCTTGTGGCTCAGTTGGTAAAGAATCATTCCTCTTTCACAAGAGTAGCTCAACTCCTCTCAAAGCAAATACAGGATGGAAATAACTATGCAGGACAAAGCTGATTCTGTATATTTATAGTACTCACTCTTGAGCTTGACAGAGGTGCTAGATCTGTTACCACATTTCTTTTTCTAAGTAATATCCGCATGTGCAGGTGAAAGTGGCTCAGTTCGTGCCTGACTCTTTGCGGCCCCATGGACTATAGAGTCCGTGGAATTCTCTAGGCCAGAATACTGGAGTGGGTAGCCTATCCCTTCTCCAGGGGATCTTCCCAACCCAGGACTGAAAGCGGGGTCTCCTGCGTTGCAGGCAAATTCTTTACCAACTGAGCTAGTAGGGCTTCCCTGGTCGCTCAGTTGCTAAAGAATATCTGTATAACTGTCTATCGATTTGGCATTAGCAATCTGTCTGTGAGCAGGGCCGGTCATAAGCAGCTTCTGTGAGAAAACAGAAGCATGTCTGTCTGACTTGCTTCTCCGCGGAGCTTTCACTGTTCTTGCGCTAGTGCACATGGCAAGTATTAGGTTTGGTTTCTAAGTGAGAAACTAATGGCTACATTCACAGCTGGCCACTGAGGTACTTAATGGGAGAGGCGAACCCAGCTCTGCCAAGCAGTAGCCAACATGAAATCAGCTATTGTCATTGTAGCCAAGTTCCTTGAATTTGTAGTGTTATTTGCTGTGTTCTTCAAGAAGACGCCTTCGCCCAGCCAGTAAGACATATTTCCATAACACACAGCCATGCACTCAATCGATGTGCATCCTCCAGTAAAGCCCAGCCCCGATGTCTTAGAGGAGCCTCTCTGCCCATTGTCATAAGCCAGTCTAATTTTGTGTGAGACCGTGAAAACTCAGTGTCTTTTTTACGCTTGTGCTTGTGATGGGAGGTCTGAGAAGGCACTCCTGAAGGTTTATTCCTACCAGTCGTTGTCATATTTATCGAGTCTTTATTTTATATTTTTTCTTATTTTTTACTTCTACCAGTTTCTTGCTACCAACCCGTCTCCCTCCACCCTCGTGCACACACGATCAGTCATGGAATCTTGTGGACTTCAGCCCACCAGGCTCCTCTGTCCATGGATTTTTCCAGCCAAGAATACTGGAGTGGGTTTCCATTTCCTTCTCCATGTGTGGAGTCTTTAAAGATTCCGTCACTGTGGTGTTGCTTCTCCACTTGTACATGCCCTTCCTCCCTAAGTGCAGTAGAAGTCATCCCCACTTCCCAACATGTCTGTCGTCCGACCTCTGCAGAATGTATTGCATGAGCTCACCACAGCGTCAGGATATTCTAGAAAGCCTTCTGATTGCAGTCTCTTCAGGAAGTTACAAGTGCTTCAAACCTCAGGATTTTACAAAGCACTTTTTACAACCTCAGCTGAAAGGGAAGTCAACACTCAGTGAAAGTCACAGGCTTCCATGGCCTGGACTTGATTATGGGTTGTGCTTTCATAATCATCGTGTTTCATATACCAACTAAGATATCACTGAGAATTTTTTTTTTTTCTCATCGTTCTATCTTTCATGTTTATTTAGATATACTATGGGTTTTCCTATATACCTTCCGTTAGGGATGAGGGTCTTAAGTCAGTAGAACTTACTGCAACTGACTTCCAGTTAGCTGTGTTAGGACAGGAAAAAGAATGACCAGCTGCTGGATTCTTAAGTTTATGTACGAAAACATTATTCGTTTTCCTGTGTGCAGTCATCCAATTCTAACTTTCTGAAGTAGGCATTCAGAAAAATCACAAAACCGCCTAACTACTAGGCGGTCTCCCATGCAAGTACTGACCAGGCTCGGCCCTACTCAATTTCCCAGATCAGAGGACATAGGGCACGTTCAGGGTGCTATGGCCTTAGACCGAGGCGGCTGTCAGGCCGCCCAAGAGCTCCGCGCGGCGCCTCCCATGCATTCTGACATGCCCTTCGGGCCTGGGGCCACAGCTCTCGACCTGGCGCGTGCTGCACTTGAGCCGCACGACCCGCGACTGGACTCCGACCAGCCAGGGCCGGCAGCTCGGGGGCCAGCGGAGGGTGCCACGGCCCCGCACACCGCCAGCCCCGGCCAGCACCCGTCTGGCCCGGCCAGGGCCTGGCATGCCTGCGGGACCTGGGGTGGGGGGTGGGGGGGTGGGTAGAGCAGCGAGGACGTCTCGGTGCCCCCTCACCCCCTGCCCCCCACCATCCCTTTCGCTGCTCATGGTCACGTGGCTCCGGACGGGTGGGGCTTCGGCCCGGGTCCCCGGTCCCCGGAGCCTCCTGCGGGTTTAGAGGCAGCCCAGCCGGGTCCCCAGCCGCACATCCTGCCCGCTGCGCAAGCCCCCTGGAGCACATCAGCCCCGCCTTTTTGCCCTACCGAGACCCGCCCCTCCCCCACGCTGCCGGCCCAGTACAAGTCTTTCCTGAGAGAGCAGAGGAGCGAAAGCCAGACACACGGACAGGCACTCGCACGCACCCACGCCAGGTGAGACAGAGGCAGAAAGAGACGAGGGTTCAGAGAGAGACTGGAAGACAGCGTGTGGGCAGGGGGGGCCTCGGGCAGGATGCCGGGCAGCTGCAGAGACCACCCGGCCCTGAGCAGCCAAAGCGATGGGGGCGGGGGGAGGCCACTCAGCAGCGGCGGGCCTGGAGAGGCCCAGGGTGGGAGGACACCTGAGATCTCCGCGCTCCGCGCCCCGCTCCCCTCCCCCCAACCCCCTGCACGCATGCGACGCCGGGGCGCTCTGACACTAGCTTCTCTGTAGTTTTGTCACTTGAATTTCTCTCCCTCTGCTCAACTGAGTGATGACAGTGTATTGAACAGCTAGGTCATTTCCAAATATATTAAGCTTAGTGCTTCACAGGACACCCGGTCATGTATTGAGAGACCAGCACGGATGCATGGACACCAACCTTGGTAACTGGACAACCAATGGGAAATTACTGTCTGACTCAGGAGAGAGAAAGAAACCCGAACAGATGGAATGAAATGAACAGAAACACAAGCTTTGCAACTCACACCCTAATTCAGTTACCAGAAAATAAACAACACTATAACCATTTTAGAAAAACAATAGACATCTCCATGACCTTTGGTCGGGTGAGGAGTTCAAACACACACCAAAAAATAAGCCAACTTTTCCAAGTCGTGAATATGTTAGTTCACACATTGACTTTTACATTGAAATGTGTAACAAATAAACTTAAAATCATTGACTCACTACATAAGCATGGAAGTATTTTAAACATAAAATATGTTCTATAGTATTCAGGAAGCACTTGGCACATCTGTAAGTGTATCAGACCCAAAACTGGAACGTAGTGGAAGAGTCAGGATAGTCTAAAAATGAATCCCTAACTAAAAGGAACACACAGGATTACTGTAGATAAAAAAGGTTAAAGAAGAGAAGCTAGAAATCAGTCAATAAATGTCTTAGGGGTTAGCTTAGAGTGACTAGCCTCTGCGTGACTCTTTAAATTTTTCATGTTTGCAGCTTCCAAATTTTCCATTTTGAGAATAATACTTTCGCCTCCAAACCAGAGTGACTTGGGGACACAAAGGTAGAAGTCGATAATTTTCTTTGCCTATGTCTGAATATTTACAGTCAGAGGTAGAAAAGGAGGAGTCTGTCCCTTGTCTAGATGAGGTCAATCCCCAGGTGTGGGATGTCTCCAGCCCTGGTTTAGCCATAAATGTTCCACCAGTAAAGATTTCTCTGAGACCAAATGCTCCCTAGCCCTGGAAAAGACAATATCCCTTTAAACCAGTAGTTCTTGAGGGTCTTATACCATTAGTTAACAAATAACGAGATACTGAAACTCGAATCAGCTGTGAGTCCCCCTGCAGCACCCCAATCTTGCCAGTCAATAACCAGATGGATCTTACTGATTTGTCCAGGATCTAAGAGCTGTTCTTGAAGATGTGGTTCCCATCCACCCCATAGTCCCAATCCCATATACCCTCCTATCCCAGGTCCCAGGAAATGACAAGTACTTCTCAGTCTTGGACCTTCAAGGTGCTTTCTTTTGCATTCCTCTCCATCCTGAATCCCAAAAACTCTTTGCTTTTGAGTGGCGGGACTTGGAAACAAGAGAGACCATACAACTCTCGACTGGACTCGACTACCCCAAGGGTTTAGGGACAGCCCTCATATCTTCGGGACTTCCTCGGGGAGAGAACTAAGGGAATTAACTTTAACAAACAGTAGTCTAATACAGTATGTGGATGACTTGCTCATAGCTAGGCCAGATTTTACCAGCTCTCAAATGGACACTATTTAAAACGCTAACTTTCCTGTATGAAAAGGGTTATCGAGTATCCCCCAAGTAGGCTCAGATTAGCTTAACCCTAGTAAAATACCTTGGATTTATAATTACGGAGAGAAAAAGAATGCCTGACCCCGAGGGGAGATCCCTCATCTTAAATACCCCGTACCCCCAAACAAAACAACAGCTTAGGGGATTTTTAGGAAGGACCGGGTTTTGCAGGATCTGGATTCCTAATTATGGCAATCTGGCCAGACCCCTATATGAAAATTTAAGGGGGAAAGACGAAGAGCCACTCGATTGGCATCAGACCTGCAAGGTGGACTTTAATGCCCTAAAAGAGTCCATCACTACAGCCCCAGCTTTAGGCCTCCCCAACCTGGAGAAGCCTTTTAGACTCTATGTTTCTGGAAGGACAGGAACTGCTCTTGGGGTGTTAGAGCAGATGATGGGGCCCGTATTACAACCTGTGGCTAATCTCTCAAAATAACTAGATGAGGTGGCCAGAGGGTGGCCCACTTGCCTCCGGGCAGTAGCAGCCACCGCTCTTATGGTTAAGGAGGCATCTAAGCTGACCCTGGGTCAGCCCACCACAGTGTATACGCCTCACCGGGTGCAAGCAGTCTTGGAAACGAAAGGGGACACGTGGATGACAGGGGGAAGGATCACCCAATACCAAGCCCTCCTCCTTGACACTCCAGAAATAAAGTTGAGGGTCTGCCAGACTTTAAATCTAGCAACCTTACTGCCAGATCCCCCTACCTCCCCTCTGGATCACCAATGCATACAAATCACAGGCGAGTTATACTCTTCTCGCCGGGACCTATCAGAGACAACTTTATCTGACCCAGAGGAAAACTGGCACACAGATGGCAGCAGTTTTGTAGAAAAGGGAGAGAGGAAAGCAGGATATGTTGTAGCGAGCCTGGAAGAAACTAAGGAAAGTGGGTCTCTTCCCCCAGACACCTCAGCCCAGAAAGCTGAACTTTTTGCCCTGACAAGAGCTTTGCAGTTAGGAGAAGGAAAGAGGATTAATGTGTGTATCGACTGTAAGTATGCTTTCCTCATTCTGCATGCCCGTGCAGCAATTTGGAAAGAAAGAGGGATGCTCAGTGCCCGAAGCTCTGCTATTAAACACAAAGAGCTCATTCTCAGGCTCCTGGAGGCAGTCAAACTTCCTGCAAAATTAGCTGTCATCCACTGCAAGAGTCACCAAAAGGGGCAAGAAAAAGAGGCTCAGGGAAATAGGAAAGCTGATCAAGAGGCAGGACGAGCTGCCTGGGAAGCTACCTCTGCCACTGCTATCTGCCCCCATTTCCCCAAGGAAACCCTGACTCCAGATTTTACCCCAGGGGGACATTCCCGATATGCTGAGCGGGGCTGGGAGATTGGGTCACATGGGTGGTTTCAGCCTGATCAGGCCCAAATAATACTCCCTGATTCTCAGGTTTAAAACATTACTAACTCCATACATAAGAGCGCCCATTTTGGAAAAGATAATCTAGAAATCTTGCTTAAGCCTATTCTCTCCCATCCCCAGTTAGCTAAGGTTGTTAAACAGGTCACACAAAATTGTGACAACTGTCTAAAAAATAACCCAAAAACCAGAGCTCCTCTAATCACACATGTCCAACAGCGGGGATCATACCCAGGAGCGGACTGGCAATGCCGCTCCACATTTAGTATTTACAGCCATGCCCAAGACCCAAGGGTTTTCTTACTTGCTAGTCTTTATTGACACATTCAAAGGATGGATCGAAGCGTTCCCTACTGAGACTGAGAGAGCTACAGAAGTCTGTAAAGCTCTGCTGAAGGAGATAGTGCCTAGGTTTGGGCTGCCTCGGTCACTTCAGAGTGACAACGGGCCCTCTCTTACAGCCACGATACACCAGAACCTAGCCGCATGCTTAGGCATAAAATACCGGCTCCGCTCATCCTGGAGGCCTCAAGCTTCAGGAAAGGTAGAGAGAGCCAACCAGACTCTTAAAAGGGCTCTGGCTAAGCTATGTCAGAAACACATAATAAGTGGACACATATGCTGCCCAAAGCCCTCATGAGAATCCAGACATCCCCCAAAAGGCCATTATTGTTAAGTCCTTATGAAATGATGTATGGGCGATCATTCTTAACTTCTGATTTGTTTCTTGACGAGGATGCCAATACACTCTTAAAACATATAATTGACCTGGGAATGTTTCTGCAAGAACTCTAACGGTATGGAGAACAAACCACAGGAAGACTTGAAAAATCCCCAGGTAAAGCCAGGGGATCAAGTATCAGTAAAGACCTGGCAAGAAAAAGGGCGTCCAAACCAGCTGTCCGAGAAATGGACAGGGCCATATCACGTTGTTCTAGTGACTTCAACTGCTGTAAAAGTGAAGGGTCTATCTGCCTGGGTCCACAATTCTAGAATAAAACCCTATGGCCTACAGGAGGGGGAGACAGAAACTGAGACTCCAAAGCCAGAGGACAGCTATTCCTGTGAACCTGTTGAAGATCTCAGGCTCTTGTTCAAGCAGAACCCCATCAATCCTGCCTCAGATAAGTAAAATGCATCATATGATGTTCTTCCTCTTTCTAATCATATCTCCCTGTATGCCTATTGATCTCTCCCTAAACGAGGCATGTTCACTTGCAAACCACACTGCTTCTCAACTGAACCTAAGCAGCCCGGGCTGCATCTGCATTAATGACAAAGGTTGGGGGTATGTCCAACCCATCCCACGGTATCAATATCAAAGTCCCACCCTTCCAGCCGAGCTATGGGCTGTGACTCAGCGCCCCCATGTGGTCGTAATATGGCCTTATGGGGAAAGGGGGAAAAAAAACTTCATGTCTTGGTACCAGCAACAACTGTCTCTATTTACCCCCTGGATGACATCTGCAATCCCAACTGAGCCCTTATTTTCTCTCATGACTAACATCCCCCAAGTGACCTTCCCTATCTCTCTAAAAAGCCACTCCCTAACAGGGGTGTCAGTGAGAAATCTGGACGACTCACAATGTGGGGTGACCGTCACTGTTGAAACTGATGGGAAAAACCGGGACAGGCCCTGCAGCTGGGAGACCAGCCGACGCCACCCCCTGCCAGCACGCGCCTGGCCCGGCCCGGGGCGCTTCCCGGACCCCAAGTGGCCTGGCGAGGCTGCGGGAGCTCTGGCGGGGGTTGGGGAGGGGGGTGGCTTGAGCGGGGAGGACGTCTCGGTGCCCCCCTACCTACCGCCCCCCACCATCCCGTTCGCTGCTCACGGTCAAGTGGCTCCGGACGAGCGGTGCGTCGGCCCGGGGCCGCGGTCCCCGGAGCCTCCTGCCGGCTTAGGGGCAGCCCAGCCGGGGCCCCAGGCGCCCATCCTGCCGGCTGTGCAAACACCCTGGAGTGCCTCAGCCCCGCCCTGTCCCCAATCCGAGGCCCGCCCTGCCCCCACGCCACGGGCCCAGCACAGGACCTTCCTGAGAGAGTGGACGAGCGACAGCCAGGCATACAGACAGGCACTCGCACGCAACCACGCCAGCTGAGACAGAGGCAGAATGAGACGAGGGTCCAGAGAGACACCGGAAGACAGCGTGTGGGCAGGGGGGGCCTCGGGCAGGATGCCGGGCAGCTGCAGAGACCACCCGGCCCTGAGCAGCAAACGCGATGGGGGCGGGGGGACGCTGCCGAGCAGAGGCAGGCCTGGAGAGGTCCAGGTTGGGAGGGCTCCTGAGATATCCACGGTCCGCGCTCCGCCCACCACAACCCCCTGAACGCACGCGCCTCTCCGCAAAAGGTTCTCCGGAGTTTGATCACCTGAATTTCTATCCTTGTGCTCAACTGAGTGATGACAGTACATTGCACAGCTAGGTCATTTCCAAATAAATTAAGCTTAGTGTTTCACAGGACACCCGGACATGAATGCAGAGACCAGCACGGATGCATGGACACCAACCTTGGTAACTGGACAACCAATGGGAAATTACTGTCTGACTCAGGAGAGAGAAAGAAACCCGAACAGATGGAATGAAATGAACAGAAACACAGGCTTTGCAACTCACACCCTAATTCAATTACCAGAAAATAAACAACACTATAACCATTTTAGAAAAACAATAGACCTCTCCATGACCTTTGGTCGGGTGAGGAGTTCAAACACACAACAAAAAAAAGCCAACTTTTCCAAGTCGTGAATATGTTAGTTCACACATTGACTTTTACATTGAAATGTGTAACAAATAAACTTAAAATCATTGACTCACTACATAAGCATGGAAGTATTTTAAATATTAAATATGTTCTATAGTATTCAGGAAGCACTTGGCACATCTCTAAGTGTATCTGTCCCAAAACTGGAACGTAGTGGAAGAGTCAGGATAGTCTAAAAATGAATCCCTAACTAAACGGAACACACAGGATTACTGTAGATAAAAAAGGTTAAAGAAGAGAAGCTAGAGATCAGTCAATAAATGTCTTAGGGGTTAGCTTAGAGTGACTAGCCTCTGCGTGACTCTTTAAATTTTTCATGTTTGCAGCTTCCAAATTTTCCATTTTGAGAATAATACTTTCGCCTCCAAACCAGAGTGACTTGGGGACACAAAGGTAGAAGTCGATAATTTTCTTTGCCTATGTCTGAATATTTACAGTCAGAGGTAGAAAAGGAGGAGTCTGTCCCTTGTCTAGATGATGTCAATCCCCAGGTGTGGGATGTCTCCAGCCCTGGTTTAGCCATAAATGTTCCACCAGTAAAGATTTCTCTGAGACCAAATGCTCCCTAGCACTGGAAAAGACAATATCCCTTAAAACCAGGAGCTCTTGAGGGTCTTAAACCATTAGTTAACAAATACTGAGATACTGGAACTCGAATCAGCTGTGAGTCCCCCTGCAACACCCTAATCTTGCCCGTTCAAAAACCAGATGGATCTTACCGATGCGTAAAGGATCTAAGTACTGTTAATGAAGCTGTGGTTCTCATCCACCCCATAGTCCCAAACTCATATACCCTCCTATCCCAAGTCGCAGGAAATGCCAAGTACTTCTCAGTCTTGGACCTTCAAGGTGCTTTCTTTTGCATTCCTCTCCATCCTGTATCCCAAAAACTCTTTGCTTTTGAGTGGCGGGACTTGGAAACAAGAGAGACCATACAACTCTCGACTGGACTGGAGTACCCCAAGGGTTTAGGGACAGCCCTCATATCTTCGGCACTTCCTCGGGGAGAGAACTAAGGGAATTAACTTTAACAAACAGTAGTCTAATACAGTATGTGGATGACTTCCTCATAGCTAGGACAGATTTTACCAGCTCTCAAATGGACACTATTTAAAACGCTAACTTTCCTGTATGAAAAGGGTTATCGAGTATCCCCCAAGTAGGCTCAGATTAGCTTAACCCAAGTAAAATACCTTGGATTTATAATTACGGAGAGAAAAAGAATGCCTGACCCCGAGGGGAGATCCCTCATCTTAAATACCCCGTACCCCCAAACAAAACAACAGCTTAGGGGATTTTTAGGAAGGACCGGGTTTTGCAGGATCTGGATTCCTAATTATGGCAATCTGGCCAGACACCTATATGAAAATTTAAGGGGGAAAGAGGAAGAGCCACTCAACTGGCATGAGACCTGCAAGGTGGCCTTTAATGCCCTAAAAGAGTCCATCACTACAGCCCCAGCTTTAGGCCTCCCCAACCTGGAGAAGCCTTTTAGACTCTATGTTTCTGGAAGGACAGGAACTGCTCTTGGGGTGTTAGGGCAGATGATGGGGACCGTATTACAACCTGTGACTTATCTCTCAAAATAACTAGATGAGGTGGCCAGAGGGTGGCCCACTTGCCTCCGGGCAGTAGCAGCCACCGCTCTTATGGTTAAGGAGGCATCTAAGCTGACCCTGGGTCAGCCCACCACTGTGTATACGCCTCACCGGGTGCAAGCAGTCTTGGAAACGAAACGGGACAGGTGGATGACAAGGGGAAGGATCACCCAATACCAAGCCCTCCTCCTTGACACTCCAGAAATAAAGTTGAGGGTCTGCCAGACTTTAAATCCAGCAACCTTACTGCCAGATCCCCCTACCTCCCCTCTGGATCACCAATGCATACAAATCACAGACGAGTTATAGTCTTCTCGCCGGGACCTATCAGAGACATCTTTATCTGACCCAGAGGAAAACTGGCACACAGATGGCAGCAGTTTTGTAGAAAAGGGAGAGAGGAAAGCAGGATATGCTGTAGCGAGCCTGGAAGAAACTAAGGAAAGTGGGGCTCTTCCCCCAGACACCTCAGCCCAGAAAGCTGAATTTTTGCCTTGACAAAAGCTTTGGAGTTAGGAGAAGGAAAGAGGATTAATGTGTGTATGGACTCTAAGTATGCTTTCCTCATTCTGCATGCCCGTGCAGCAATTTGGAAAGAAAGAGGGATGCTCAGTGCCTGAAGCTCTGCTATTAAACACAAAGAGCTCATTCTCAGGCTCCTGGAGGCAGTCAAACTTCCTGCAAAATTAGCTGTCATCCACTGCAAGAGTCACCAAAAGGGGCAAGAAAAAGAGGCTCAGGGAAATAGGAAAGCTGATCAAGAGGCAGGATGAGCTGCCCGGGAAGCTACCTCTGCCACTGCTATCTGCCCCCTTTTCCCCAAGGAAACCCTGAATCCAAATTTTACCCCAGGGGGACATTCCCGATATGCTGAGCGGGGCTGGGAGATTGGGTCACATGGGTGGTTTCAGCCTGATCAGGCCCAAATAATACTCCGTGGATCTCAGGTTTAAAGCATTACTAATTCCTTACATAAGAGCGCCCATTTTGGAAAAGATAATCTAGAAATCTTGCTTAAGCCTATTCTCTCCCATCCCCAGTTAGCTAAGGTTGTTAAACAGGTCACACAAAATTGTGACACCTGTCTAAAAATAACCCAAAAACCAGACCTCCTCTAATTACACCTGTCCAACATCGGGGATCATACCCAGGAGCGGACTGGCAATGCCGCTCCGCATTTAAATTTACAGACATGCCCAAGACCCAAGGCTTTTCTTACTTGCTAGTCTTTACTGACACATTCACAGGATGGATCGAAGCGTTCCCTACTGAGACTGAGAGAGCTACAGATGTCTATAAAGCTCTGCTGAAGGAGATAGTGCCTAGGTTTGGGCTGCCTCGGTCACTTCAGAGTGACAACGGGCCCTCACTTACAGCCACGATACCCCACAACCTAGCCACATGCTTAGGCATAAAATACCAGCTCCGCTCATCCTGGAGGCCTCAAGCTTCAGGAAAGGTAGAGAGAGCCAACCAGACTCTTAAAAGGGCTCTGGCTAAGCTATGTCAGAAACACATAATAAGTGGACACATATGCTGCCCATAGCCCTCATGAGGATACGGACATCCCCCAAACGACCACTATTGTTAAGTCCTTATGAAATGATGTATGGACGACCATTCTTAACTTCTGATTTCTTTCTTGACGAGGATGCCAATACACTCTTAAAACATATAATTGACCTGGAAAGTTTCAGCACGAACTCCAACGGTATGGAGAACAAACCACAGGAAGACTTGAAAAATCCCCAGGTAAAGCCAGGGGATCAAGTATCAGTAAAGACCTGGCAAGAAAAAGGGAGTCCAAACCAGCTGTCCGAGAAATGGACAGGGCCATATCAGGTTGTTCTAGTGACTTCAACTGCTGTAAAAGTGAAGGGTCTATCTGCCTGGGTCCACAACTCTAGAATAAAACCCTATGGCCTACAGGAGGGGGAGACAGAAACTGAGACTCCAAAGCCAGAGGACAGCTATTCCTGTGAACCTGTTGAAGATCTCAGGCTCTTGTTCAAGCAGAACCCCATCAATCCTGCCTCAGATAAGTAAAATGCATCATATGATGTTCTTCCTCTTTCTAATCATATCTCCCTGTATGGCTATTGATCTTTCACTAAACGAGGCATGTTCACTTGCAAACCACACTGCTTCTCAACTGAACCTAAGCAGCCCGGGCTGGATCTGCATTAATAACAAAGGTTGAGGGTATGTCCAACCCATCCCAGGGTATCAATATCAAAGGCCCACTCTTCCAGCCGAGCTACGGGCTGTTACTCAGCGCCCCCATGTGGTCGTAATATGGCCTTTTGGGGAGAGGGGGAAAAAAAACTTCATGTCTTGGTACCAGCAACAACTGTCTCTATTTACCCCCTGGATGACATCTGCAATCCCACCTGAGCCCTTATTTTCTCTCATGACTAACATCCCCCAAGTGACTTTCCCTATCTCTCTAAAAAGCCACTCCCTAACAGGGGTGTCAGTGAGAAATCTAGACGACTCACAATGTGGGGTGACCGTCACTGTTGAAACTGATGGGAAAAACCGGGACAGGCCTTGCAGCTGGGAGACCAGCCGACGCCACCCCCGGCCAGCACGCACCTGGCCCGGCCCGGGGCGCTTCCCGGACCCCGAGCGGCCTGGCGAGGCTGCGGGAGCTCTGGCGGGGGTTGGGGATGGGGGTGGATTGAGCGGGGAGGACGTCTTGGTGCCCCCCCACTCCCCGCCCCCCACCATCCCGTTCGCTGCTCAGGGTCACGTGGCTCCGGACGAGCGGGGCGTCGGCCCGGGGCCGCGGTCCCCGGAGCCTCCTGCGGGCTTAGGGGCAGCCCAGCCGGGGCCCCAGGCGCCCATCCTGCCGGCTGTGCAAACCCCCTGGAGTGCCTCAGCCCCGCCCTGTCCCCAAACCGAGGCCCGCCCTGCCCCCACGCCACGGGCCCAGCACAGGACCTTCCTGAGAGAGCGGACGAGCGACAGCCAGCCACACGGACAGGCACTCGCACGCACCCACGCCAGGTGAGACAGAGGCAGAAAGAGTCGAGGGTTCAGAGAGAGACTGGAAGACAGCGTGTGGGCAGGGGGTCCTCGGGCAGGATGCCGGGCAGCTGCAGAGACCATCCGGACCTGAGCAGCCAAAGCGATGGGGGCGGGGGGAGGCCACTGAGCAGCGGCGGGCCTGGAGAGGCCCATGGTGGGAGGACACCTGAGATCTCCGCGCTCCGCACCCCGCCCCCCTCTCCCCAACCCCCTGCACGCATGCCACGCCGGGGCGCTCTGTCACTAGCTTCTCTGGAGTTTTGTCACTTGAATTTCTCTCCCTCTGCTCAACTGAGTGATGACAGTGTATTGCACAGCTAGGTCATTTCCAAATAAATTAAGCTTAGTGTTTCACAGGACACCCGGACATGAATGCAGAGACCAGCACGGATGCATGGACACCAACCTTGGTAACTGGACAACCAATGGGAAATTACTGTCTGACTCAGGAGAGAGAAAGAAACCCGAACAGATGGAATGAAATGAACAGAAACACAGGCTTTGCAACTCACACCCTAATTCAATTACCAGAAAATAAACAACACTATAACCATTTTAGAAAAACAATAGACCTCTCCATGACCTTTGGTCGGGTGAGGAGTTCAAACACACAGCAAAAAAAAGCCAACTTTTCCAAGTCGTGAATATGTTAGTTCACACATTGACTTTTACATTGTAATGTGTAACAAATAAACATAAAATCATTGACTCACTACATAAGCATGGAAGTATTTTAAATATAAAATATGTTCTATAGAATTCAGGAAGCACTTGGCACATCTCTAAGTGTATCAGACCCAAAACTGGAACGTAGTGGAAGAGTCAGTATAGTCTAAAAATGAATCCCTAACTAAAACGAACACACAGGATTACTGTAGATAAAAAAGGTTAAAGAAGAGAAGCTAGAAATCAGTCAATAAATGTCTTAGGCGTTAGCTTAGAGTGACTAGCCTCTGCGTGACTCTTTAAATTTTTCATGTTTGCAGCTTCCAAATTTTCCATTTTGAGAATAATACTTTCGCCTCCAAACCAGAGTGACTTGGGGACACAAAGGTAGAAGTCGATAATTTTCTTTGCCTATGTCTGAATATTTACAGTCAGAGGTAGAAAAGGAGGAGTCTGTCCCTTGTCTAGATGATGTCAATCCCCAGGTGTGGGATGTCTCCAGTCCTGGTTTAGCCATAAATGTTCCACCAGTAAAGATTTCTCTGAGACCAAATGCTCCCTAGCCCTGGAAAAGACAATATCCCTTAAAACCAGTAGCTCTTGAGGGTCTCAAACCATTAGTTAACAAATACTGAGGTACTGGAACTCGAATCAGCTGTGAGTCCCCCTGCAACACCCCAATCTTGTCCGTTCAAAAACGAGATGGATCTTACCGATTCGTCCAGGATCTAAGAGCTGTTAATGAAGCTGTGGTTCCCATCCACCCCATAGTCAAAAACCCATATACCCTCCTATCCCAAGTCCCAGGAAATGCCAAGTACTTCTCAGTCTTGGACCTTCAAGGTGCTTTCTTTTGCATTTCTCTCCATCCTGAATCCCAAAAACTCTTTGCTTTTGAGTGGCGGGACTTGGAAACAAGAGAGACCGTACAACTCTCGACTGGACTCGACTACCCCAAAGGTTTAGGGACAGCCCTCATATCTTCGGGACTTCCTCGGCGAGAGAACTAAGGGAATTAACTTTAACAAACAGTAGTCTAATACAGTATGTGGATGACTTGCTCATAGCTAGGCCAGATTTTACCAGCTCTCAAATGGACACTATTTAAAACGCTAACTTTCCTGTATGAAAAGGGTTATCGAGTATCCCCCAAGTAGGCTCAGATTAGCTTAACCCAAGTAGAATACCTTGGATTTATAATTACGGAGAGAAAAAGAATGCCTGACCCCGAGGGGAGATCCCTCATCTTAAATACCCCGTACTCCCAAACAAAACAACAGCTTAGGGGATTTTTAGGAAGGACCAGCTTTTGCAGGATCTGGATTCCTAATTACGGCAATCTGGCCAGACCACTATATGAAAATTTAAGGGGGAAAGAGGAAGAGCCACTCGACTGGCATGAGACCTGCAAGGTGGCCTTTAATGCCCTAAAAGAGTCCATCACTACAGCCCCAACTTTAGGCCTACCCAACCTGGAGAAGCCTTTTAGACACTATGTTTCTGGAAGGACAGGAACTGCTCTTGGGGTGTTAGGGCAGATGATGGGGACCGTATTACAACCTGTGACTTATCTCTCAAAATAACTAGATGAGGTGGCCAGAGGGTGGCCCACTTGCCTCCGGGCAGTAGCAGCCACCGCTCTTATGGTTAAGGAGGCATCTAAGCTGACCCTGGGTCAGCCCACCACAGTGTATACGCCTCACCGTGTGGAAGCAGTCTTGGAAACGAAAGGGGACAGGTGGATGACAGGGGGAAGGATCACCCAATACCAAGCCCTCCTCCTTGACACTCCAGAAATAAAGTTGAGGGTCTGCCAGACTTTAAATCCAGCAACCTTACTGCCAGATCCCCCTACCTCCCCTCTGGATCACCAATGCATACAAATCACAGACGAGTTATACTCTTCTCGCCGGGACCTATCAGAGACAACTTTATCTGACCCAGAGGAAAACTGGCACACAGATGGCAGCAGTTTTGTAGAAAAGGGAGAGAGGAAAGCAGGATATGCTGTAGCGAGCCTGGAAGAAACTAAGGAAAGTGGGTCTCTTCCCCCAGACACCTCAGCCCAGAAAGCTGAACTTTTTGCCCTGACAAGAGCTTTGGAGTTAGGAGAAGGAAAGAGGATTAATGTGTGTATGGACTCTAAGTATGCTTTCCTCATTCTGCATGCCCGTGCAGCAATTTGGAAAGAAAGAGGGATGCTCAGTGCCCGAAGCTCTGCTATTAAACACAAAGAGCTCATTCTCAGGCTCCTGGAGGCAGTCAAACTTCCTGCAAAATTAGCTGTCATCCACTGCAAGAGTCACCAAAAGGGGCAAGATAAAGAGGCTCAGGGAAATAGGAAAGCTGATCAAGAGGCAGGACGAGCTGCCGGGGAAGCTACCTCTGCCACTGCTATCTGCCCCCTTTTCCCCAAGGAAACCCTGACTCCAGATTTTACCCCATGGAGCATTCCCGATATGATGAGCGGGGCTGGGAGATTGGGTCACATGGGTGGTTTCTTCCTGATCAGGCCCTAATAATACTCCCTGATTCTCAGGTTTAAAACATTACTAACTCCTTACATAAGAGGACCCATTTTGGAAAAGATAATCTAGAAATCTTGCTTAAGCCTATTCTCTCCGATCCACAATTAGCTAAGGTTGTTAAACAGGTCACACAAAATTGTGACACCTGTCTAAAAATATCCCAAAAACCAGACCTCCTCTAATTACACCTGTCCAACATCGGGGATCATACCCAGGAGCGGACTGGCAAGTAGAATTTACAGCCATGCCCAAGACCCAAGGGTTTTCTTATTTGCTAGTCTTTATTGACATATTCACAGGATGGATCGAAGCGTTCCCTACTGAGACAGAGAGAGCTACACAAGTCTGTAAAGCTCTGCTGAAGGAGATAGTGCCTAGGTTCGGGCTGCCTCGGTCACTTCAGAGTGACAACGGGCCCTCACTTACAGCCATGATACCCCAGAACCTAGCCGCATGCTTAGGCATAAAATACCGGCTCCACTCATCCTGGAGGCCTCAAGCTTCAGGAAAGGTAGAGAGAGCCAACCAGACTCTTAAAAGGGCTCTGGCTTATCTATGTCAAGAAAGACATAATAAGTAGACACATATGCTGCCCATAGCCCTCATGAGGCTATGGATATCCCCCAAACGGCCACTATTGTTAAGTCCTTATGAAATGATGTATGGACGTCCATTCTGAAATTCTGATTTGTTTTTTGACGTGGATGCCAATACACTCTTAAAACATATAATTGACCTGGGAAGGTTTCAACAAGAACTCCAACGGTATGGAGAACAAACCACAGGAAGACTTGAAAAATCCCCAGGTAAAGGCAGGGGATCAAGTATCAGTAAAGACCTGGCAAGAAAAAGGGAGTCCAAACCAGCTGTCCGAGAAATGGACAGGGCCTTATCAGGTTGTTCTAGTGACTTCAACTGCTGTAAAAGTGAAGGGTCTATCTGCCTGGGTCCACAATTCTAGAATAAAACCCTATGGCCTACAGGAGTGGGAGACAGAAACTGAGACTCCAAAGCCAGAGGACAGCTATTCCTGTGAACCTGTTGAAGATCTCAGGCTCTTGTTCAAGCAGAACTCCATCAATCCTGCCTCAGATAAGTAAAATGCATCATATGATGTTCTTCCTCTTTCTAATCATATCTCCCTGTATGGCTATTGATCTCTCCCTAAACGAGGCATGTTCACTTGCAAACCACACTGCTTCTCAACTCACCCTAAGCAGCCCGGGCTGCATCTGCATTAATGACAAAGGTTGGGGGTATGTCCAACCCATCCCAGGGTATCACTATCAAAGGCCCACCCTTCCAGCCGAGCTATGGGCTGTTACTCAGCGCCCCCATGTGGTCGCAATATGGCCTTTTGGGGAAAGGGGGAAAAAAAACTTCATGTCTTGGTACCAGCAACAACTGTCTCTATTTACCCCCTGGATGACATCTGCAATCCCACCTGAGCCCTTATTTTCTCTCATGACTAACATCCCCCAAGTGACCTTCCCTATCTCTCTAAAAAGCCACTCCCTAACAGGGGTGTCAGTGAGAAATCTAGACGACTCACAATGTGGGGTGACCATCACTGTTGAAACTGATGGGAAAAACCGGGACAGGCCCTGCAGCTGGGAGACCAGCCAAGGCCACCCCCGGCCAGCACGCGCCTGGCCCGGCCCGGGGCGCTTCCCGGACCCCAAGCGGCCTGGCGAGGCTGCGGGATCTCTGGCGGCGGTTGGGGAGTGGGGTGGCTTGAGCGGGGAGGACGTCTCTGTGGCCCCCCACCCACCGCCCCCCACCATACCGTTCGCTGCTCAGGGTCACGTGGCTCCAGATGAGCGGGGCGTCGACCCGGGGCCGCGGTCCCCGGAGAATCCTGCGGGCTTAGGGGCAGCCCAGCCGGGGCCCCAGGCGCCCATCCTGCCGGCTGTGCAAACCCCCTGGAGTGCCTCAGCCCCTCCCTGTCCCCAAACCAAGGCCCGCAATGCCCCCACGCCACGGGCCCAGCACAGGACCTTCTTGAGAGAGCGGACGAGCGACAGCCAGGCACACGGACAGGCACTCGCACGCACCCAAGCCAGGTGAGACATAGGCAGAAAGAGTCGAGGGTTCAGAGAGAGACTGGAAGACAGCGTGTTGGCAGGGGGGGCCTCGGGCAGGATGCCGGGCAGCTGCAGAGACCACCCGGCCCTGAGCAGCCAAGCGATGGGGGCGGGGGGAGGCCACTGAGCACTGGCGTGCCTGGAGAGGCCCAGGGTGGGAGGACACCTGAGATCTCCGCGCTCCGCTCCCCGCCCCCCTCCCCCCAACCCCCTGCACGCATGCCACGCCGGGGCGCTCTGACACTAGCTTCTCTGGGGTTTTGTCACTTGAATTTCTCTCCCTCTGCTCAACTGAGTGATAACAGTGTATTGAACAGCTAGGTCATTTCCAAATAAATTAAGCTTAGTGTTTCACAGGACACCCGGACATGTATGGAGAGACCAGCACGGATGCATGGACACCAACCTTGGTAACTGGACAACCAATGGGAAATTACTGTCTGACTCAGGAGAGAGAAAGAAACCCGAACAGATGGAAAAAATGAACAGAAACACAAACTTTGCAACTCACACCCAATTCAATTACCGAAAATAACAACAACACTATAACCATTTTATAAAACAATAGACCTCTCCATGACCTTTGGTCCACTGAGGAGTTCTTACACACAACAAAAAAAGCCACCTTTTCCAAATCGAGAATATGTTAGTTCACACATTGACTTTTACATTGAAATGTGTAACAAATAAACTTAAATCATTGACTCACTACATACGCATGGAAGTATTTTAAACATAAAATATGTTCTATAGTATTCAGGAAGCACTTGGCACATCTGTAAGTGTATCAGACCCCAAACTGGAACTTAATGGAAGAGTCAGGATAGTCTAAAAATGAATCCCTAACTAAAAGGAATACACAGGATTACGTAGATCAAAAAGGTTAAAGAAGAGAAACTAGAAATCAGTCAATAAAGGTTTTAGGGGTTAGCCTAGAGTGACTAGCCTCTGCGTTACTTTTTAAATTTTTCATGTTTGCATCTTCCAAATTTTCCATGCTGAGAATAATACTTTCATATCAGTTTCGAGATCAGTCTCATACTAAAGACAGTAAGAGTGGAATAAGAAATAAGAAATGCTTGGGGGGGGGGAAGAAATGCTTGAACTAAAGGTGGTACTGATGAAATTATTTGCAGGGCAGCCAAGGAGTCACAGATGTAGAGAACAGACTTATGGACACTGGCAGGTTTGAGGAAGAAGAGGGTGAGATGAATGCAGAGGAACATGGAAACATAGTACCATACGTTAAAAGAGATGCCAATGCAATTTGCTGTATGACTCAGGGGACTCAAACAGGGGCTCTGCAACAAGCTAGAGGGGTGGAACGGAGAGGAGGAGATGGGAGAGAGGTTCAGGAGGGAGGAGACATATGTACACCTGTGGCTCATTCACGTTGATGTTTGGCAACAAAATTCTGTAAAGCAACTATCCTTCAATTGAAAGAAAAAGTCATGTTTGGACTTACCAAACAAGGTCTTGTGTACTTCTAGCATGGCCTTCTGTTTCGTGCTGCCATCCTTAATTCATTCTTCCATATCATTAAACAGACTAGTCAAGTTTTTCCCAAAAACATCTTGAGCTCCTGCATCATGCTGATCAACTGCCTTCTCTCGATCCAGTATAGAATGGAGACCAAAGAAACCTTTTGTCGTTTCTTCAAGTGATTGAAGCCACTCTATGTGATTTTAAAAAATAAATGTGGATAAGACGGATATGACCAAAGCAATCTAATGACAATATCTGTGCTTCATTAAAGATCTGCAGAGAACTAGAAAATTTTTTGTTTCGTATCAGAAGAATTTTTTAAATCCACACCAACATTTCTTTCGCGTCCGCTAGCCATCTAGACAAGGAAAACTGATTTTACCAATCAATGTCCCTACTTCTGCCCCCTCACCGTTTTTTACCCAATATGTGTTACTCAGGCAGGAGACCCTGGTTCAATTTCTGGGTCAGGAAGATCTGCTGGAGAAGGGATTGGCTACCCACTCCAGTATTAGTGGGCTTCCCTTGTGGCTCAGTTGGTAAAGAATCATTCCTCTGTACCAAGAGTAGCTCAACTCCTCTCAAAGCAAATACAGGATGGTAGTAACTATTCAGGACAAAGCTGATTCTCTATATTTATAGTACTCACTCATGAGCTTGACAGAGGTCCTAGATCTGTTACCACATTTTTTTTTTAAGTGATATCTGCATGTGCAGGTGAAAGTGGCTCTGTTCGTGCCTGACTCTTTGCAGCCCCAAGGACTATACAGTCCATGGAATTCTCTAGGCCAGAATACTGGAGTGGGTAGCCTATCCTTTCTCCAGCGGATCTTCCCGACCCAGGACTCAAAGCGGGGTCTCCTGCATTGCAGGCAGATTCTTTAGCAACTGAGCTAGTAGGGCTTCACTGGTGGCTCAGTTGCTAAAGAATATCTGCATAACTTTCTATCGATTTGGAATTAGCAATCTGTCTGTGAGCAGGGCCGGTCATAAGCAGCTTCTGTGAGAAAACAGAAGCATGTCTGCCTGACTTGCTTCTCTGGGGAGCTTTCACTGTTCTTGCGCTAGTGCACATGGCAAGTTTCTAAGTGAGAAAGTAATGGCTACTATCACAGCTGGCCACTGAGGTACTTAATGGCAGTGGCAATACCAGCTCTGCCAAGCAGTAGTCATCACGAAATCAGCTATTGTCATTGTAGCCAAGTTCCATGAATTTGTGGTGTTATTTGCTGTGTTCTTCAAGAAGATGCCTTCGCCCTGCCAGTAAGACATATTTCCATAACACACAGCCATGCACTCAATCGATGTGCATCCTCCAGTAAAGCCCAGCCACGATGTCTTAGAGGAGCCTCTCTGCCCATTGTCATAAACCAGTCTAATTTTGTGTGAGACCGTGAAAACTCAGTGTCTTTATTACGCTTGTGCTTCTGACGGGAGGTCTGAGAAGGCACTTCTGAAGGTTTATTCCTACCAGTCGTTGTCATATTTATCGAGTCTTTATTTTATATTTTTTTCTTATTTTTTACTTCTACCAGTTTCTTGCTACCAGCCCGTCTCCCTCCACCCTCGTGCACACACGGTCAGTCATGGAATCCCGTGGACTTCAGCCCGCCAGACTCCTCTGCCCATGGAGTTTTCCAGGCAAGAATACTGGAGTGGGTTGCCATTTCCTTCTCCATGTGTGGAGTCTTTAAAGATTCCATCACTGAGGTGTTGCTTCTCCACTTGTACATGCCCTTCCTCCCTAAGTGCAGTAGAAGTCATCCCCACTTCCCAACATGTCTGTCTTCCGTCCTCTGGACTATGTATTGCTTGAGTTCACCACAGCGTCAGGATATTCTAGAAACCCTTCTGATTGCAGTCTCTTCGGGAGGTTCCAAGTGCTTCAAACCTCAGAATTTTACAAAGCACTTTTTACGACCTCAGCTGAAAGGGAAGTCAACACTCAGTGACAGTCACAGGCTTCCATGGCCTGGACTTGATTATGGGCTGTGCTTTCATAATCATCGTGTTTCCGATACCAACTAAGATGTCACTGAGAAATTGTTTTCTTTCTCATCATTGTATCTTTCATGTTTATTTAGATATATTATGGGTTTTCCTATATATCTTCCCTTAGGAATGAGGGTCTGAAGTCAGTAGAACTTACTACAACTGATTTCCAGTTAGCTGTGTTAGGACAGGAAAAAGAATGACCAGCTGCAGGATTCTTAAGATTATGTATGAAAATATGATTCATTTTACTGTGTGAAGTCATCCGATTCTAACTTTCTGAAGTAGGCATTCAGAAAAATCAAAAAAAATCGCCTAACTACTAGGCGGTCTCCCATCCAAGTACTGACTAGGCCCGACCCTGCTCAGTTTCCCAGATCACAGGAGAAAGGGCACGTTCAGGGTGGTATGGCCTTAGACCGAGGCGGCTGCCAGGCGCTGCAGGAGCCCCACGTTGCGCCTCCCTTGCGGTCTGACCTGCCGGTCGGGCCTGGGGCTGCAGTTCTCGAGCGGGCTCGCGCTGCACTTGAGCCGCACGACCCGCGACTGGACTCCGGCCGGCCAGAGCCTGCAGCTCGGCGGCCAGCGGAGGGCGCCCCCGCTCCGCACACCGCGACCCCAGGCCAGCACCAGTCTGGCCCGGCCGGACGGGGCCTGGCGTGCCTGCGGAACCTGGGGTGTGGGGAGGGGGGGTGGGTAGAGCAGCGAGGACATCTCGGTGCCCCCTCACCCCCTGTAACCACCATCCCGTTCGCTGCTCAGGGTCAGGTGGCTCCGGACGAGCGGGGCTTCGGCCCGGGTCTGCAGTCCCCGGAGCCTCCTGGAGCTTAGGGGCAGCCCACCGGGGCCTCAGGCTCCCATCCTGCCGGCTGTGCAAAACCCCTGGAGAGCCTCAGCCCCACCCTGTCCCCAAACCGAGGCCCGCCCTGCCCCATGCCACGGGCCCAGCACAGGACCTTCCTGAGAGAGCGGACGAGCAACAGACAGGCACACGGACAGGCACTCGCACGCACCCACGCCAGGTGAGACAGAGGCAGAAAGAGTCGAGGGTTCAGAGAGAGACTGGAAGACAGCGTGTGGGCAGGGGGGGCCTCGGGCAGGATGCCGGGCAGCTGCAGAGACCACCCGGCCCTGAGCAGCCAAAGCGATGGGGGCGGGGGGAGGCCACTGAGCAGCGGCGAGCCTGGAGAGGCCCAGGGTGGGAGGACACCTGAGACCTCCGCGCTCCGCGCACCGCCCCCTCCCCCCAACCCCCTGCACGCATGCCACGCCGGGGCGCTCTGACACTAGCTTCTCTGGAGTTTTGTCACTTGAATTTCTCTCCCTCTGCTCAACTGAGTGATGACAGTGTATTGAACAGCTAGGTCATTTCCAAATAAATTAAGCTTAGTGTTTCACAGGACACCCGGACATGTATGGAAAGACCAGCAAGGATGAATGGACACCAACCTTGGTAACTGGACAACCAATGGGAAATTAGTGTCTGACTCAGGAGAGAGAAAGAAACCCGAACAGATGGAATGAAATGAACAGAAACAAAGGCTTTGCAACTCACACCCTAATTCAATTACCAGAAAATAAACAACACTATAACCATTTTAGAAAAACTATAGACCTCTCCATGACCTTTGGTCGGGTGAGGAGTTCAAACACACAGCAAAAAAAAGCCAACTTTTCCAAGTCGTGAATATGTTAGTTCACACATTGACTTTTACATTGAAATGTGTAACAAATAAACTTAAAATCATTGACTCACTACATAAGCATGGAAGTATTTTAAACATAAAATATGTTCTATAGTATTCAGGAAGCAATTGGCACATCTGTAAGTGTATCAGACCCAAGACTGGAACGTAGTGGAAGAGTCAGGATAGTCTAAAAATGAATCACTAACTAAAAGGAACACACAGGATTACTGTAGATAAAAAAGGTTAAAGAAGAGAAGCTAGAAATCAGTCAATAAATGTCTTAGGGGTTAGCTTAGAGTGACTAGCCTCTGCGTGACTCTTTAAATTTTTCATGTTTGCAGCTTCCAAATTTTCCATGGTGAGAATAATACTTTCGCCTCCAAACCAGAGTGACTTGGGGACACAAAGGTAGAAGTCGATAATTTTCTTTGCCTATGTCTGAATATTTACAGTCAGAGGTAGAAAAGGAGGAGTCTGTCCCTTGTCTAGATGATGTCAATCCCCAGGTGTGGGATGTCTCCAGCCCTGGTTTAGCCATAAATGTTCCACCAGTAAAGATTTCCCTGAGACCAAATGCTCCCTAGCCCTGGAAAAGACAATATCCCTTAAAACCAGAAGCTCTTGAGGGTCTTAGACCATTAGGTAACAAATACCGAGATACTGGAACTCGAATCAGCTGTGAGTCCCCCGGCAACACCCCAATCTTGCCCGTTCAAAAACCAGATGGATCTTACCGATTCGTCCAGGATCTAAGAGCTGTTAATGAAGCTGTGGTTCCCATCCACCCCATAGTCCCAAACCCATATACCCACCTATCCCAAGTCCCAGGAAATGCCAAGTACTTCTCAGTCTTGGACCTTCAAGGTGCTTTCTTTTGCATTCCTCTCCATCCTGAATCCCAAAAACTCTTTGCTTTTGAGTGGCGGGACTTGGAAACAAGAGAGACCATACAACTCTCGACTGGACTCGACTACCCCAAGGGTTTAGGGACAGCCCTCATATCTTCGGGACTTCCTCGGTGAGAGAACTAAGGGAATTAACTGTAACAAACAGTAGTCTAATACAGTATGTGAATGACTTGCTCATAGCTAGGCCAGATTTTACCAGCTCTCAAATCGACACTATTTAAAACACTAACTTTCCTGTATGAAAAGGGTTATCGAGTATCCCCCAAGTAGGCTCAGATTAGCTTAACCCAAGTAAAATACCTTGGATTTATAATTACGGAGAGAAAAAGAATGCCTGACCCCGAGGGGAGATCCCTCATCTTAAATACCCCGTACCCCCAAACAAAACAACAGCTTAGGGGATTTTTAGGAAGGACCGGGTTTTGCAGGATTTGGATTCCTAATTATGGCAATCTGGCCAGACCCCTATAAGAAAATTTAAGGGGGAAAGAGGAAGAGCCACTCGACTGGCATGAGACCTGCAAGGTGGCCTTTAATGCCCTAAAAGAGTCCATCACTACAGCCCCAGCTTTAGGCCTCCCCAACCTGGAGAAGCCTTTTAGACTCTATGTTTCTGGAACGAAAGGAACTGCTCTTGGGGTGTTACGGCAGATGATGGGGCCCGTATTACAACCTGTGGCTTATCTCTCAAAATAACTAGATGAGGTGGCCAGAGGTTGGCCCACTTGCCTCCGGGCAGTAGCAGCCACCGCTCTTATGGTTAAGGAGGCATCTAAGCTGACCCTGGGTCAGCCCACCACAGTGTATACGCCTCACCGGGTGGAAGCAGTCTTGGAAACGAAAGGGGACAGGTGGATGACAGGGGGAAGCATCACCCAATACCAAGCCCTACTCCTTGACACTCCAGAAATAAAGTTGAGGGTCTGCCAGACTTTAAAGCCAGCAACCTTACTGCCAGATCCCCCTACCTCCCCTCTGGATCACCAATGCATACAAATCACAGACGAGTTATACTCTTCTCGCCGGGACCTATCAGAGACAACTTTATCTGACCCAGAGGAAAACTGGCACACAGATGGCAGCAGTTTTGTAGAAAAGGGAGAGAGGAAAGCAGGATATGCTGTAGCGAGCCTGGAAGAAACTAAGGAAAGTGGGTCGCTTCCCCCAGACACCTCAGCCCAGAAAGCTGAACTTTTTGCCCTGACAAGAGCTTTGGAGTTAGGAGAAGGAGAGAGGAATAATGTATGTATGGACTCTAAGTATGCTTTCCTCATTCTGCATGCCCGTGCATCAATTTGGAAAGAAAGAGGGATGCTCAGTGCCCGAAGCTCTGCTATTAAACACAAAGAGCTCATTCTCAGGCTCCTGGAGGCAGTCAAACTTCCTGCAAAATTAGCTGTCATCCACTGCAAGAGTCACTAAAAGGGGCAAGAAAAAGAGGCTCAGGGAAATAGGAAAGCTGATCAAGAGGCAGGACGAGCTGCCGGGGAAGCTACCTCTGCCACTGCTATCTGCCCCCTTTTCCCCAAGGAAACCCTGACTCCAGATTTTACCCCAGGGGGACATTCCCGATATGCTGAGCGGGGCTGGGAGATTGGGTCACATGGGTGGTTTCAGCCTGATCAGGCCCAAATAATACTCCCTGATTCTCAGGTTTAAAACATTACTAACTCCTTACATAAGAGCACCCATTTTGGAAAAGATAATCTAGAAATCTTGCTTAAGCCTATTCTCTCCCATCCTCAGTTAGCTAAGGTTGTTAAACAGGTCACACAAAATTGTGACACCTGTCTAAAAAATAACCCAAAAACCAAACCTCCTCTAATTACACATGTCCAACATCGGGGATCATAGCCAGGAGCGGACTGGCAAGTAGAATTTACAGCCATGCCCAAGACCCAAGGGTTTTCTTACTTGCTAGTCTTTATTGACACATTCACAGGATGGAAGGAAGCGTTCCCTACTGAGACAGAGAGCTACAGAAGTCTGTAAAGCTCTGCTGAAGGAGATAGTGCCTAAGTTTGGGCTGTCTTGGTCACTTCAGAGTGACAACGGGCCCTCAATTACAGCCACGATACCCCAGAACCTAGCCGCATGCTTAGGCATAAAATACCGGCTCCGCTCATCCTGGAGGCCTCAAGCTTCAGGAAAGGTAGAGAGAGCCAACCAGACTCTTATAAGGGCTCTGGCTAAGCTATGTCAGAAACACATAATAAGTGGACACATATGCTGCCCATAGCCCTCATGAGGATACGGACATCCCCCAAAAGGCCACTATTGTTAAGTCCTTATGAAATGATGTATGGACGACCATTCTGAACTTCTGATTTGTTTCTTGACAAGGATGCCAATACACTCTTAAAACATATAATTGACCTGGGAAGGTTTCCGCAAGAACTCCAACAGTATGGAGAACAAACCACAGGAAGACTTGAAAAATCCCCAGGTAAAGCCAGGGGATCAAGTATCAGTAAAGACCTGGCAAGAAAAAGGGAGTCCAAACCAGCTGTCCGAGAAATGGACAGGGCTATATCAGGTTGTTCTAGTGACTTCAACTGCTGTAAAAGTGAAGGGTCTATCTGCCTGGGTCCACAATTCTAGAATAAAACCCTATGGCCAATAGGAGGGGGAGACAGAAACTGAGACTCCAAAGCCAGAGGACAGCTATTCCTGTGAACCTGTTGAAGATCTCAGGCTCTTGTTCAAGCAGAACCCCATCAATCCTGCCTCAGATAAGTAAAATGCATCATATGATGTTCTTCCTCTTTCTAATCATATCTCCCTGTATGGCTATTGATCTCTCCCTAAACGAGGCATGTTCACTTGCAAACCACACTGCTTCTCAACTGAACCTAAGCAGCCCGGGCTGCATCTGCATTAATGACAAGATTGGGGGTATGTCCAACCCATCCCAGTGTATCAATATCAAAGGCCCACCCTTCCAGCCGAGCTATGGGCTGTGACTCAGCGCCCCCATGTGGTCGTAATATGGCCTTTTGGGGAAAGGGGGAAAAAAAACTTCATGTCTTGGTACCAGCAACAACTGTCTCTATTTACCCCCTGGATGACATCTGCAATCCCACCTGAGCCCTTATTTTCTCTCATGACTAACATCCCCCAAGTGACCTTCCCTATCTCTCTAAAAAGCCACTCCCTAACAGGGGTGTCAGTGAGAAATCTGGACGACTCACAATGTGGGGTGACCGTCACTGTTGAAACTGATGGGAAAAACCGGGACAGGCCCTGCAGCTGGGAGACCAGCCGACGCCACCCCCTGCCAGCACGCGCCTGGCCCGGCCCGGGGCGCTTCCCGGACCCCAAGTGGCCTGGCGAGGCTGCGGGAGCTCTGGCGGGGGTTGGGGAGGGGGGTGGCTTGAGCGGGGAGGACGTCTCGGTGCCCCCCTACCTACCGCCCCCCACCATCCCGTTCGCTGCTCACGGTCAAGTGGCTCCGGACGAGCGGTGCGTCGGCCCGGGGCCGCGGTCCCCGGAGCCTCCTGCCGGCTTAGGGGCAGCCCAGCCGGGGCCCCAGGCGCCCATCCTGCCGGCTGTGCAAACACCCTGGAGTGCCTCAGCCCCGCCCTGTCCCCAATCCGAGGCCCGCCCTGCCCCCACGCCACGGGCCCAGCACAGGACCTTCCTGAGAGAGTGGACGAGCGACAGCCAGGCATACGGACAGGCACTCGCACGCAACCACACCAGCTGAGACAGAGGCAGAATGAGACGAGTGTTCAGAGAGACCCCGGAAGACAGCGTGTGGGTAGGGGGGGCCTCGGGCACGATGTCGGGCAGCTGCAGAGACCACCCGGCCCTGAGCAGCAAACGCGATGGGGGCGGGGGGAGGCTGCCGAGCAGAGGCAGGCCTGGAGAGGTCCAGGTTGGGAGGGCTCCTGAGATATCCACGGTCCGCGCTCCGCCCACCCCAACCCCCTGAACGCACGCATCTCTCCGCAAAAGCTTCTCCGGAGTTTGATCACCTGAATTTCTATCCTTGTGCTCAACTGAGTGATGACAGTACATTGCACAGCTAGGTCATTTCCAAATAAATTAAGCTTAGTGTTTCACAGGACACCCGGACATGAATGCAGAGACCAGCACGGATGCATGGACACCAACCTTGGTAACTGGACAACCAATGGGAAATTACTGTCTGACTCAGGAGAGAGAAAGAAACCCGAACAGATGGAATGAAATGAACAGAAACACAGGCTTTGCAACTCACACCCTAATTCAATTACCAGAAAATAAACAACACTATAACCATTTTAGAAAAACAATAGACCTCTCCATGACCTTTGGTCGGGTGAGGAGTTCAAACACACAGCAAAAAAAAGCCAACTTTTCCAAGTCGTGAATATGTTAGTTCACACATTGACTTTTACATTGAAATGTGTAACAAATAAACTTAAAATCATTGACTCACTACATAAGCATGGAAGTATTTTAAATATAAAATATGTTCTATAGTATTCAGGAAGCACTTGGCACATCTCTAAGTGTATCTGTCCCAAAACTGGAACGTAGTGGAAGAGTCAGGATAGTCTAAAAATGAATCCCTAACTAAACGGAACACACAGGATTACTGTAGATAAAAAAGGTTAAAGAAGAGAAGCTAGAGATCAGTCAATAAATGTCTTAGGGGTTAGCTTAGAGTGACTAGCCTCTGCGTGACTCTTTAAATTTTTCATGTTTGCAGCTTCCAAATTTTCCATTTTGAGAATAATACTTTCGCCTCCAAACCAGAGTGACTTGGGGACACAAAGGTAGAAGTCGATAATTTTCTTTGCCTATGTCTGAATATTTACAGTCAGAGGTAGAAAAGGAGGAGTCTGTCCCTTGTCTAGATGATGTCAATCCCCAGGTGTGGGATGTCTCCAGCCCTGGTTTAGCCATAAATGTTCCACCAGTAAAGATTTCTCTGAGACCAAATGCTCCCTAGCCCTGGAAAAGACAATATCCCTTAAAACCAGGAGCTCTTGAGGGTCTTAAACCATTAGTTAACAAATACCGAGATACTGGAACTCGAATCAGCTGTGAGTCCCCCTGCAACACCCTAATCTTGCCCGTTCAAAAACCAGATGGATCTTACCGATGCGTAAAGGATCTAAGAACTGTTAATGAAGCTGTGGTTCTCATTCACCCCATAGTCCCAAACCCATATACCCTCCTATCCCAAGTCTCAGGAAATGCCAAGTACTTCTCAGTCTTGGACCTTCAAAGTGCTTTCTTTTGCATTCCTCTCCATCCTGTATCCCAAAAACTCTTTGCTTTTGAGTGGCGGGACTTGGAAACAAGAGAGACCATACAACTCTCGACTGGACTCGACTACCCCAAGGGTTTAGGGACAGCCCTCATATCTTCGGCACTTCCTCGGGGAGAGAACTAAGGGAATTAACTTTAACAAACAGTAGTCTAATACAGTATGTGGATGACTTCCTCATAGCAAAGACAGATTTTACCAGCTCTCAAATGGACACTATTTAAAACGCTAACTTTCCTGTATGAAAAGGGTTATCGAGTATCCCCCAAGTAGGCTCAGATTAGCTTAACCCAAGTAAAATACCTTGGATTTATAATTACGGAGAGAAAAAGAATGCCTGACCCCGAGGGGAGATCCCTCATCTTAAATACCCCGTACCCCCAAACAAAACAACAGCTTAGGGGACTTTTAGGAAGGACCGGGTTTTGCAGGATCTGGATTCCTAATTATGGCAATCTGGCCAGACACCTATATGAAAATTTAAGGGGGAAAGAGGAAGAGCCACTCAACTGGCATGAGACCTGCAAGGTGGCCTTTAATGCCCTAAAAGAGTCCATCACTACAGCCCCAGCTTTAGGCCTCCCCAACCTGGAGAAGCCTTTTAGACTCTATGTTTCTGGAAGGACAGGAACTGCTCTTGGGGTGTTAGGGCAGATGATGGGGACCGTATTACAACCTGTGACTTATCTCTCAAAATAACTAGATGAGGTGGCCAGAGGGTGGCCCACTTGCCTCCGGGCAGTAGCAGCCACCGCTCTTATGGTTAAGGAGGCATCTAAGCTGACCCTGGGTCAGCCCACCACAGTGTATACGCCTCACCGGGTGGAAGCAGTCTTGGAAACGAAACGGGACAGGTGGATGACAAGGGGAAGGATCACCCAATACCAAGCCCTCCTCCTTGACACTCCAGAAATAAAGTTGAGGGTCTGCCAGACTTTAAATCCAGCAACCTTACTGCCAGATCCCCCTACCTCCCCTCTGGATCACCAATGCATACAAATCACAGACGAGTTATAGTCTTCTCGCCGGGACCTATCAGAGACCCAGAGGAAAACTGGCACACAGATGGGAGCAGTTTTGTAGAAAAGGGAGAGAGGAAAGCAGGATATGCTGTAGCGAGCCTGGAAGAAACTAAGGAAAGTGGGGCTCTTCCCCCAGACACCTCAGCCCAGAAAGCTGAATTTTTGCCCTGACAAAAGCTTTGGAGTTAGGAGAAGGAAAGAGGATTAATGTGTGTATGGACTCTAAGTATGCTTTCCTCATTCTGCATGCCCGTGCAGCAATTTGGAAAGAAAGAGGGATGCTCAGTGCCCGAAGCTCTGCTATTAAACACAAAGAGCTCATTCTCAGGCTCCTGGAGGCAGTCAAACTTCCTGCAAAATTAGCTGTCATCCACTGCAAGAGTCACCAAAAGGGGCAAGAAAAAGAGGCTCAGGGAAATAGGAAAGCTGATCAAGAGGCAGGATGAGCTGCCCGGGAAGCTACCTCTGCCACTGCTATCTGCCCCCTTTTCCCCAAGGAAACCCTGAATCCAGATATTACCCCAGGGGGACATTCCCGATATGCTGAGCGGGGCTGGGAGATTGGGTCACATGGGTGGTTTCAGCCTGATCAGGCCCAAATAATACTCCGTGGTTCTCAGGTTTAAAGCATTACTACTTCCTTACATAAGAGCGCCCATTTTGGAAAAGATAATCTAGAAATCTTGCTTAAGCCTATTCTCTCCCATCCACAGTTAGCTAAGGTTGTTAAACAGGTCACACAAAATTGTGACACCTGTCTAAAAAATAACCCAAAAACCAGACCTCCTCTAATTACACCTGTCCAACATCGGGGATCATACCCAGGAGCGGACTGGAATGCCGCTCCGCATTTAAATTTACAGACATGCCCAAGACCCAAGGCTTTTCTTACTTGCTAATCTTTATTGACACATTCACAGGATGGATCGAAGCGTTCCCTACTGAGACTGAGAGAGCTACAGATGTCTATAAAGCTCTGCTGAAGGAGATAGTGCCTAGGTTTGCGCTGCCTCGGTCACTTCAGAGTGACAACGGGCCCTCACTTACAGCCACGATACCCCACAACCTAGCCACATGCTTAGGCATAAAATACCAGCTCCGCTCATCCTGGAGGCCTCAAGCTTCAGGAAAGGTAGAGAGAGCCAACCAGACTCTTAAAAGGGCTCTGGCTAAGCTATGTCAGAAACACATAATAAGTGGACACATATGCTGCCCATAGCCCTCATGAGGATACGGACATCCCCCAAACGACCACTATTGTTAAGTCCTTATGAAATGATGTATGGACGACCATTCTTAACTTCTGATTTCTTTCTTGACGAGGATGCCAATACACTCTTAAAACATATAATTGACCTGGAAAGTTTCAGCAAGAACTCCAACGGTATGGAGAACAAACCACAGGAAGACTTGAAAAATCCCCAGGTAAAGCCAGGGGATCAAGTATCAGTAAAGACCTGGCAAGAAAAAGGGAGTCCAAACCAGCTGTCCGAGAAATGGACAGGGCCATATCAGGTTGTTCTAGTGACTTCAACTGCTGTAAAAGTGAAGGGTCTATCTGCCTGGGTCCACAATTCTAGAATAAAACCCTATGGCCTACAGGAGGGGGAGACAGAAACTGAGACTCCAAAACCAGAGGACAGCTATTCCTGTGAACCTGTTGAAGATCTCAGGCTCTTGTTCAAGCAGAACCCCATCAATCCTGCCTCAGATAAGTAAAATGCATCATATGATGTTCTTCCTCTTTCTAATCATATCTCCCTGTATGGCTATTGATCTCTCACTAAACGAGGCATGTTCACTTGCAAACCACACTGCTTCTCAACTGAACCTAAGCAGCCCGGGCTGGATCTGCATTAATGACAAAGGTTGGGGGTATGTCCAACCCATTCCAGGGTATCAATATCAAAGGCCCACTCTTCCAGCCGAGCTACGGGCTGTTACTCAGCGCCCCCATGTGGTCGTAATATGGCCTTTTGGGGAAAGGGGGAAAAAAAACTTCATGTCTTGGTACCAGCAACAACTGTCTCTATTTACCCCCTGGATGACCTCTGCAATCCCACCTGAGCCCTTATTTTCTCTCATGACTAACATCCCCCAAGTGACCTTCCATATCTCTCTAAAAAGCCACTCCCTCACAGGGGTGTCAGTGAGAAATCTAGACGACTCACAATGTGGGGTGACCGTCACTGTTGAAACTGATGGGAAAAACCGGGACAGGCCTTGCAGCTGGGAGACCAGCCGACGCCACCCCGGGCCAGCACGCACCTGGCCCGGCCCGGGGCGCTTCCCGGACCCCGAGCAGCCTGGCGAGGCTGCGGGAGCTCTGGCGGGGGTTGGGGATGGGGGTGAATTGAGCGGGGAGGACGTCTCGGTGCCACCCCACTCCCCGCCCCCCACAATCCCGTTCGCTGCTCAGGGTCACGTGGCTCCGGACGAGCGGGGCGTCGGACAGGGGCCGCGGTCCCCGGAGCCTCCTGCGGGCTTAGGGGCAGCCCAGCCGGGGCCCCAGGCGCCCATCCTGCCGGCTGTGCAAACCCCCTGGAGTGCCTCAGCCCCTCCCTGTCCCCAAACCGAGGCCCGCCCTGCCCCCACGCCACGGGCCCAGCACAGGACCTTCCTGAGAGAGCGGACGAGCGACAGCCAGGCACACGGACAGGCACTCGCACGCACCCACGCCAGGTGAGACAGAGGCAGAAAGAGTCGAGGGTTCAGAGAGAGACTGGAAGACAGCGTGTGGGCAGGGGGTCCTCGGGCAGGATGCCGGGCACCTGCAGAGACCATCCGGACCTGAGCAGCCAAAGCGATGGGGGCGGGGGGAGGCCACTGAGCAGCGGCGGGCCTGGAGAGGCCCAGGGTGGGAGGACACCTGAGATCTCCGCGCTCCGCACACCGCCCCCCTCTCCCCAACCCCCTGCACGCATGCCACGCCGGGGCGCTCTGTCACTAGCTTCTCTGGAGTTTTGTCACTTGAATTTCTCTCCCTCTGCTCAACTGAGTGATGACAGTGTATTGCACAGCTAGGTCATTTCCAAATAAATTAAGCTTAGTGTTTCACAGGACACCCGGACATGAATGCAGAGACCAGCACGGATGCATGGACACCAACCTTGGTAACTGGACAACCAATGGGAAATTACTGTCTGACTCAGGAGAGAGAAAGAAACCCGAACAGATGGAATGAAATGAACAGAAACACAGGCTTTGCAACTCACACCCTAATTCAATTACCAGAAAATAAACAACACTATAACCATTTTAGAAAAACAATAGACCTCTCCATGACCTTTGGTCGGGTGAGGAGTTCAAGCACACAGCAAAAAAAAGCCAACTTTTCCAAGTCGTGAATATGTTAGTTCACACATTGACTTTTACATTGAAATGTGTAACAAATAAACTTAAAATCATTGACTCACTACATAAGCATGGAAGTATTTTAAATATAAAATATGTTCTATAGTATTCAGGAAGCACTTGGCATATTTCTAAGTGTATCAGACCCAAAACTGGAACGTAGTGGAAGAGTCAGTATAGTCTAAAAATGAATCCCTAACTAAAACGAACACACAGGATTACTGTAGATAAAAAAGGTTAAAGAAGAGAAGCTAGAAATCAGTCAATAAATGTCTTAGGCGTTAGCTTAGAGTGACTAGCCTCTGCGTGACTCTTTAAATTTTTCATGTTTGCAGCTTCCAAATTTTCCATTTTGAGAATAATACTTTCGCCTCCAAACCAGAGTGACTTGGGGACACAAAGGTAGAAGTCGATAATTTTCTTTGCCTATGTCTGAATATTTACAGTCAGAGGTAGAAAAGGAGGAGTCTGTCCCTTGTCTAGATGATGTCAATCCCCAGGTGTGGGATGTCTCCAGTCCTGGTTTAGCCATAAATGTTCCACCAGTAAAGATTTCTCTGAGACCAAATGCTCCCTAGCCCTGGAAAAGACAATATCCCTTAAAACCAGGAGCTCTTGAGGGTCTTAAACCATTAGTTAACATATACCGAGATACTGGAACTCGAATCAGCTGTGAGTCCCCCTGCAACACCCCAATCTTGTCCGTTCAAAAACGAGATGGATCTTATCGATTCGTCCAGGATCTAAGAGCTGTTAATGAAGCTGTGGTTCCCATCCACCCCATAGTCCCAAACCCATATACCCTCCTATCCCAAGTCCCAGGAAATGCCAAGTATTTCTCAGTCTTGGACCTTCAAGGTGCTTTCTTTTGCATTTCTCTCCATCCTGAATCCCAAAAACTCTTTGCTTTTGAGTGGCGGGACTTGGAAAC
The DNA here is from genome assembly GCF_963930625.1 of Muntiacus reevesi. Classification (NCBI taxonomy): domain Eukaryota; kingdom Metazoa; phylum Chordata; class Mammalia; order Artiodactyla; family Cervidae; genus Muntiacus; species Muntiacus reevesi. The sequence continues at coordinate 195,631 of NW_027077852.1, forward strand.
AAGAGAGACCATACAACTCTCGACTGGACTCGACTACCCCAAGGGTTTAGGGACAGCCCTCATATCTTCGGGACTTCCTCGGCGAGAGAACTAAGGGAATTAACTTTAACAAACAGTAGTCTAATACAGTATGTGGATGACTTGCTCATAGCTAGGCCAGATTTTACCAGCTCTCAAATGGACACTATTTAAAACGCTAACTTTCCTGTATGAAAAGGGTTATCGAGTATCCCCCAAGTAGGCTCAGATTAGCTTAACCCAAGTAAAATACCTTGGATTTATAATTACGGAGAGAAAAAGAATGCCTGACCCCGAGGGGAGATCCCTCATCTTAAATACCCCGTACCCCCAAACAAAAAAACAGCTTAGGGGATTTTTAGGAAGGACCAGCTTTTGCAGGATCTGGATTCCTAATTACGGCAATCTGGCCAGACCCCTATATGAAAATTTAAGGGGGAAAGAGGAAGAGCCACTCGACTGGCATGAGACCTGCAAGGTGGCCTTTAATGCCCTAAAAGAGTCCATCAGTACATCCCCAGCTTTAGGCCTCCCCAACCTGGAGAAGCCTTTTAGACTCTATGTTTCTGGAAGGACAGGAACTGCTCTTGGGGTGTTAGGGCAGATGATGGGGCCCGTATTACAACTTGTGGCTTATCTTTCAAAATAACTAGATGAGGTGGCCAGAGGTTGGCCCACTTGGCTCCGGGCAGTAGCAGCCACCGCTCTTATGGTTAAGGAGGCATCTAAGCTGACCCTGGGTCAGCCCACCACAGTGTATACGCCTCACCGGGTGCAAGCAGTCTTGGAAACGAAAGGGGACAGGTGGATGACAGGGGGAAGGATCACCCAATACCAAGCCCTCCTCCTTGACACTCCAGAAATAAAGTTGAGGGTCTGCCAGACTTTAAATCCAGCAACCTTACTGCCAGATCCCCCTACCTCCCCTCTGGATCACCAATGCATACAAATCACAGACGAGTTATACTCTTCTCGCCGGGACCTATCAGAGACACCTTTATCTGACCCAGAGGAAAACTGGCACACAGATGGCAGCAGTTTTGTAGAAAAGGGAGAGAGGAAAGCAGGATATGCTGTAGCGAGCCTGGAAGAAACTAAGGAAAGTGGGTCTCTTCCCCCAGACACCTCAGCCCAGAAAGCTGAACTTTTTGCCCTGACAAGAGCTTTGGAGTTAGGAGAAGGAAAGAGGATTAATGTGTGTATGGACTCTAAGTATGCTTTCCTCATTCTGCATGCCCGTGCAGCAATTTGGAAAGAAAGAGGGATGCTCAGTGCCCGAAGCTCTGCTATTAAACACAAAGAGCTCATTCTCAGGCTCCTGGAGGCAGTCAAACTTCCTGCAAAATTAGCTGTCATCCACTGCAAGAGTCACCAAAAGGGGCAAGATAAAGAGGCTCAGGGAAATAGGAAAGCTGATCAAGAGGCAGGACGAGCTGCCGGGGAAGCTACCTCTGCCACTGCTATCTGCCCCCTTTTCCCCAAGGAAACCCTGACTCCAGATTTTACCCCATGGAGCATTCCCGATATGATGAGCGGGGCTGGGAGATTGGGTCACATGGGTGGTTTCTTCCTGATCAGGCCCTAATAATACTCCCTGATTCTCAGGTTTAAAACATTACTAACTCCTTACATAAGAGCACCCATTTTGGAAAAGATAATCTAGAAATCATGCTTAAGCCTATTCTCTCCTATCCACAATTAGCTAAGGTTGTTAAACAGGTCACACAAAATTGTGACACCTGTCTAAAAATATCCCAAAAACCAGACCTCCTCTAATTACACCTGTCCAACATCGGGGATCATACCCAGGAGCGGACTGGCAAGTAGAATTTACAGCCATGCCCAAGACCCAAGGGTTTTCTTATTTGCTAGTCTTTATTGACATATTCACAGGATGGATCGAAGCGTTCCCTACTGAGACAGAGAGAGCTACACAAGTCTGTAAAGCTCTGCTGAAGGAGATAGTGCCTAGGTTTGGGCTGCCTCGGTCACTTCAGAGTGACAACGGGCCCTCACTTACAGCCATGATACCCCAGAACCTAGCCGCATGCTTAGGCATAAAATACCAGCTCCACTCATCCTGGAGGCCTCAAGCTTCAGGAAAGGTAGAGAGAGCCAACCAGACTCTTAAAAGGGCTCTGGCTTATCTATGTCAAGAAAGACATAATAAGTAGACACATATGCTGCCCATAGCCCTCATGAGGCTATGGATATCCCCCAAACGGCCACTATTGTTAAGTCCTTATGAAATGATGTATGGACGTCCATTCTGAAATTCTGATTTGTTTTTTGACGTGGATGCCAATACACTCTTAAAACATATAATTGACCTGGGAAAGTTTCAGCAAGAACTCCAACGGTATGGAGAACAAACAACAGGAAGACTTGAAAAATCCCCAGGTAAAGGCAGGGGATCAAGTATCAGTAAAGACCTGGCAAGAAAAAGGGAGTCCAAACCAGCTGTCCGAGAAATGGACAGGGCCTTATCAGGTTGTTCTAGTGACTTCAACTGCTGTAAAAGTGAAGGGTCTATCTGCCTGGGTCCACAATTCTAGAATAAAACCCTATGGCCTACAGGAGGGGGAGACAGAAACTGAGACTCCAAAGCCAGAGGACAGCTATTCCTGTGAACCTGTTGAAGATCTCAGGCTCTTGTTCAAGCAGAACCCCATCAATCCTGCCTCAGATAAGTAAAATGCATCATATGATGTTCTTCCTCTTTCTAATCATATCTCCCTGTATGGCTATTGATCTCTCCCTAAACGAGGCATGTTCACTTGCAAACCACACTGCTTCTCAACTCACCCTAACCAGCCAGGGCTGCATCTGCATTAATGACAAAGGTTGGGGGTATGTCCAACCCATCCCAGGGTATCACTATCAAAGGCCCACCCTTCCAGCCGAGCTATGGGCTGTTACTCAGCGCCCCCATGTGGTCGTAATATGGCCTTTTGGGGAAAGGGGGAAAAAAAACTTCATGTCTTGGTACCAGCAACAACTGTCTCTATTTACCCCCTGGATGACCTCTGCAATCCCACCTGAGCCCTTATTTTCTCTCATGACTAACATCCCCCAAGTGACCTTCCCTATCTCTCTAAAAAGCCACTCCCTAACAGGGGTGTCAGTGAGAAATCTAGACGACTCACAATGTGGGGTGACCATCACTGTTGAAACTGATGGGAAAAACCGGGACAGGCCCTGCAGCTGGGAGACCAGCCAAGGCCACCCCCGGCCAGCACGCGCCTGGCCCGGCCCGGGGCGCTTCCCGGACCCCAAGCGGCCTGGCGAGGCTGCGGGATCTCTGGCGGGGGTTGGGGAGTGGGGTGGCTTGAGCGGGGAGGACGTCTCAGTGGCCCCCCACCCACCGCCCCCCACCATACCGTTCGCTGCTCAGGGTCACGTGGCTCCAGATGAGCGGGGCGTCGACCCGGGGCCGCGGTCCCCGGAGAATCCTGCGGGCTTAGGGGCAGCCCAGCCGGGGCCCCAGGCGCCCATCCTGCCGGCTGTGCAAACCCCCTGGAGTGCCTCAGCCCCTCCCTGTCCCCAAAACAAGGCCCGCACTGCCCCCACGCCACGGGCCCAGCACAGGACCTTCTTGAGAGAGCGGACGAGCGACAGCCAGGCACACGGACAGGCACTCGCACGCACCCAAGCCAGGTGAGACATAGGCAGAAAGAGTCGAGGGTTCAGAGAGAGACTGGAAGACAGCGTGTTGGCAGGGGGGGCCTCGGGCAGGATGCCGGGCAGCTGCAGAGACCACCCGGCCCTGAGCAGCCAAGCGATGGGGGCGGGGGGAGGCCACTGAGCACTGGCGTGCCTGGAGAGGCCCAGGGTGGGAGGACACCTGAGATCTCCGCGCTCCGCTCCCCGCCCCCCTCCCCCCAACCCCCTGCACGCATGCCACGCCGGGGCGCTCTGACACTAGCTTCTCTGGGGTTTTGTCACTTGAATTTCTCTCCCTCTGCTCAACTGAGTGATAACAGTATATTGAACAGCTAGGTTATTTCCAAATAAATTAAGCTTAGTGTTTCACAGGACACCCGGACATGTATGGAGAGACCAGCACGGATGCATGGACACCAACCTTGGTAACTGGACAACCAATGGGAAATTACTGTCTGACTCAGGAGAGAGAAAGAAACCCGAACAGATGGAAAAAATGAACAGAAACACAAACTTTGCAACTCACACCCAATTCAATTACCGAAAAAAACAACAACACTATAACCATTTTATAAAACAATAGACCTCTCCATGACCTTTGGTCCACTGAGGAGTTCTTACACACAACAAAAAAAGCCACCTTTTCCAAATCGAGAATATGTTAGTTCACACATTGACTTTTACATTGAAATGTGTAACAAATAAACTTAAATCATTGACTCACTACATACGCATGGAAGTATTTTAAACATAAAATATGTTCTATAGTATTCAGGAAGCACTTGGCACATCTGTAAGTGTATCAGACCCCAAACTGGAACTTAATGGAAGAGTCAGGATAGTCTAAAAATGAATCCCTAACTAAAAGGAATACACAGGATTACGTAGATCAAAAAGGTTAAAGAAGAGAAACTAGAAATCAGTCAATAAATGTTTTAGGGGTTAGCCTAGAGTGACTAGCCTCTGCGTTACTTTTTAAATTTTTCATGTTTGCATCTTCCAAATTTTCCATGCTGAGAATAATACTTTCATATCAGTTTCGAGATCAGTCTCATACTAAAGACAGTAAGAGTGGAATAAGAAATAAGAAATGCTTGGGGGGGGGGGAAGAAATGCTTGAACTAAAGGTGGTACTGATGAAATTATTTGCAGGGCAGCCAAGGAGTCACAGATGTAGAGAACAGACTTATGGACACTGGCAGGTGTGAGGAAGAAGAGGGTGAGATGAATGCAGAGGAACATGGAAACATAGTACCATACGTTAAAAGAGATGCCAATGCAATTTGCTGTATGACTCAGGGGACTCAAACAGGGGCTCTGCAACAAGCTAGAGGGGTGGAACGGAGAGGAGGAGATGGGAGAGAGGTTCAGGAGGGAGGAGACATATGTACACCTGTGGCTCATTCACGTTGATGTTTGGCAACAAAATTCTGTAAAGCAACTATCCTTCAATTGAAAGAAAAAGTCATGTTTGGACTTACCAAACAAGGTCTTGTGTACTTCTAGCATGGCCTTCTGTTTCGTGCTGCCATCCTTAATTCATTCTTCCATATCATTAAACAGACTAGTCAAGTTTTTCCCAAAAACATCTTGAGCTCCTGCATCATGCTGATCAACTGCCTTCTCTCGATCCAGTATAGAATGGAGACCAAAGAAACCTTTTGTCGTTTCTTCAAGTGATTGAAGCCACTCTATGTGATTTTAAAAAATAAATGTGGATAAGACGGATATGACCAAAGCAATCTAATGACAATATCTGTGCTTCATTAAAGATCTGCAGAGAACTAGAAAATTTTTTGTTTCGTATCAGAAGAATTTTTTAAATCCACACCAACATTTCTTTCGCGTCCGCTAGCCATCTAGACAAGGAAAACTGATTTTACCAATCAATGTCCCTAGTTCTGCCCCCTCACCGTTTTTTACCCAATATGTGTTACTCAGGCAGGAGACCCTGGTTCAATTCCTGGGTCAGGAAGATCTGCTGGAGAAGGGATAGGCTACCCTCTCCAGTATTAGTGGGCTTCCCTTGTGGCTCATTTGGTAAAGAATCATTCCTCTGTACCAAGAGTAGCTCAACTCCTCTCAAAGCAAATACAGGATGGTAGTAACTATGCAGGACAAAGCTGATTCTCTATATTTATAGTACTCACTCATGAGCTTGACAGAGGTCCTAGATCTGTTACCACATTTTTTTTTTAAGTGATATCTGCATGTGCAGGTGAAAGTGGCTCTGTTCGTGCCTGACTCTTTGCAGCCCCAAGGACTATACAGTCCATGGAATTCTCTAGGCCAGAATACTGGAGTGGGTAGCCTATCCTTTCTCCAGCGGATCTTCCCGACCCAGGACTCAAAGCGGGGTCTCCTGCATTGCAGGCAGATTCTTTAGCAACTGAGCTAGTAGGGCTTCACTGGTGGCTCAGTTGCTAAAGAATATCTGCATAACTTTCTATCGATTTGGAATTAGCAATCTGTCTGTGAGCAGGGCCGTTCATAAGCAGCTTCTGTGAGAAAACAGAAGCATGTCTGCCTGACTTGCTTCTCTGGGGAGCTTTCACTGTTCTTGCGCTAGTGCACATGGCAAGTTTCTAAGTGAGAAAGTAATGGCTACTATCACAGCTGGCCACTGAGGTACTTAATGGCAGTGGCAATCCCAGCTCTGCCAAGCAGTAGTCATCACGAAATCAGCTATTGTCATTGTAGCCAAGTTCCATGAATTTGTGGTGTTATTTGCTGTGTTCTTCAAGAAGATGCCTTCGCCCTGCCAGTAAGACATATTTCCATAACACACAGCCATGCACTCAATCGATGTGCATCCTCCAGTAAAGCCCAGCCCCGATGTCTTAGAGGAGCCTCTCTGCCCATTGTCATAAACCAGTCTAATTTTGTGTGAGACCGTGAAAACTCAGTGTCTTTATTACGCTTGTGCTTCTGACGGGAGGTCTGAGAAGGCACTTCTGAAGGTTTATTCCTACCAGTCGTTGTCATATTTATCGAGTCTTTATTTTATATTTTTTTCTTATTTTTTACTTCTACCAGTTTCTTGCTACCAGCCCGTCTCCCTCCACCCTCGTGCACACACGGTCAGTCATGGAATCCCGTGGACTTCAGCCCGCCAGACTCCTCTGCCCATGGAGTTTTCCAGGCAAGAATACTGGAGTGGGTTGCCATTTCCTTCTCCATGTGTGGAGTCTTTAAAGATTCCATCACTGAGGTGTTGCTTCTCCACTTGTACATGCCCTTCCTCCCTAAGTGCAGTAGAAGTCATCCCCACTTCCCAACATGTCTGTCTTCCGTCCTCTGGACTATGTATTGCTTGAGTTCACCACAGCGTCAGGATATTCTAGAAACCTTTCTGATTGCAGCCTCTTCGGGAGGTTCCAAGTGCTTCAAACCTCAGAATTTGACAAAGCACTTTTTACGACCTCAGCTGAAAGGGAAGTCAACACTCAGTGACAGTCACAGGCTTCCATGGCCTGGACTTGATTATGGGCTGTGTTTTCATAATCATCGTGTTTCCGATACCAACTAAGATGTCACTGAGAAATTTTTTTCTTTCTCATCATTGTATCTTTCATGTTTATTTAGATATATTATGGGTTTTCCTATATATCTTACCTTAGGAATGAGGGTCTGAAGTCAGTAGAACTTACTACAACTGATTTCCAGTTAGCTGTGTTAGGACAGGAAAAAGAATGACCAGCTGCTGGATTCTTAAGATTATGTATGAAAACATGATTCGTTTTACTGTGTGAAGTCATCCGATTCTAACTTTCTGAAGTAGGCATTCAGAAAAATCAAAAAAAATCGCCTAACTACTAGGTGGTCTCCCATCCAAGTACTGACCAGGCCCGACCCTGCTCAGTTTCCCAGATCACAGGAGAGAGGGCACGTTCAGGGTGGTATGGCCTTAGACCGAGGCGGCTGCCAGGCGCTGCAGGAGCCCCACGTTGCGCCTCCCTTGCGGTCTGACCTGCCGGTCGGGCCTGGGGCTGCAGTTCTCGAGCGGGCTCGCGCTGCACTTGAGCCGCACGACCCGCGACTGGACTCCGGTTGGCCAGAACCTGCAGCTCGGCGGCCAGCGGAGGGCGCCCCCGCTCCGCACACCGCGAGCCCAGGCCAGCACCAGTCTGGCCCGGCCGGCCGGGGCCTGGCGTGCCTGCGGAACCTGGGGTGTGGGGTGGGGGGGTGGGTAGAGCAGCGAGGACATCTCGGTGCCCCCTCACCCCCTGTAACCACCATCCCGTTCGCTGCTCAGGGTCACGTGGCTCCGGACGAGCGGGGCTTCGTCCCGGGACTGCAGTCCCCGGAGCCTCCTGGAGCTTAGGGGCAGCCCACCGGGGCCTCAGGCTCCCATCCTGCCGGCTGTGCAAAACCCCTGGAGTGCCTCAGCCCCGCCCTGTCCCCAAACCGAGGCCCGCCCTGCCCCATGCCACGGGCCCAGCACAGGACCTTCCTGAGAGAGCGGACGAGCGACAGACAGGCACACGGACAGGCACTCGCACGCACCCACGCCAGGTGAGACAGAGGCAGAAAGAGTCGAGGGTTCAGAGAGAGACTGGAAGACAGCGTGTGGGCAGGGGGGGCCTCGGGCAGGATGCCGGGCAGCTGCAGAGACCACCCGGCCCTGAGCAGCCAAAGCGATGGGGGCGAAGGGAGGCCACTGAGCAGCGGCGAGCCTGGAGAGGCCCAGGGTGGGAGGACACCTGAGACCTCCGCGCTCCGCGCCCCGCCCCCTCCCCCCAACCCCCTGCACGCATGCCACGCCGGGGCGCTCTGACACTAGCTTCTCTGGAGTTTTGTCACTTGAATTTCTCTCCCTCTGCTCAACTGAGTGATGACAGTGTATTGAACAGCTAGGTCATTTACAAATAAATTAAGCTTAGTGTTTCACAGGACACCCGGACATGTATGGAAAGACCAGCAAGGATGCATGGACACCAACCTTGGTAACTGGACAACCAATGGGAAATTAGTGTCTGACTCAGGAGAGAGAAAGAAACCCGAACAGATGGAATGAAATGAACAGAAACACAGGCTTTGCAACTCACACCCTAATTCAATTACCAGAAAATAAACAACACTATAACCATTTTAGAAAAACTATAGACCTCTCCATGACCTTTGGTCGGGTGAGGAGTTCAAACACACAGCAAAAAAAAGCCAACTTTTCCAAGTCGTGAATATGTTAGTTCACACATTGACTTTTACATTGAAATGTGTAACAAATAAACTTAAAATCATTGACTCACTACATAAGCATGGAAGTATTTTAAACATAAAATATGTTCTATAGTATTCAGGAAGCAATTGGCACATCTGTAAGTGTATCAGACCCAAGACTGGAACGTAGTGGAAGAGTCAGGATAGTCTAAAAATGAATCACTAACTAAAAGGAACACACAGGATTACTGTAGATAAAAAAGGTTAAAGAAGAGAAGCTAGAAATCAGTCAATAAATGTCTTAGGGGTTAGCTTAGAGTGACTAGCCTCTGCGTGACTCTTTAAATTTTTCATGTTTGCAGCTTCCAAATTTTCCATGGTGAGAATAATACTTTCGCCTCCAAACCAGAGTGACTTGGGGACACAAAGGTAGAAGTCGATAATTTTCTTTGCCTATGTCTGAATATTTACAGTCAGAGGTAGAAAAGGAGGAGTCTGTCCCTTGTCTAGATGATGTCAATCCCCAGGTGTGGGATGTCTCCAGCCCTGGTTTAGCCATAAATGTTCCACCAGTAAAGATTTCCCTGAGACCAAATGCTCCCTAGCCCTGGAAAAGACAATATCCCTTAAAACCAGAAGCTCTTGAGGGTCTTAGACCATTAGGTAACAAATACCGAGATACTGGAACTCGAATCAGCTGTGAGTCCCCCGGCAACACCCCAATCTTGCCCGTTCAAAAACCAGATGGATCTTACCGATTCGTCCAGGATCTAAGAGCTGTTAATGAAGCTGTGGTTCCCATCCACCCCATAGTCCCAAACCCATATACCCCCCTATCCCAAGTCCCAGGAAATGCCAAGTACTTCTCAGTCTTGGACCTTCAAGGTGCTTTCTTTTGCATTCCTCTCCATCCTGAATCCCAAAAACTCTTTGCTTCTGAGTGGCGGGACTTGGAAACAAGAGAGACCATACAACTCTCGACTGGACTCGACTACCCCAAGGGTTTAGGGACAGCCCTCATATCTTCGGGACTTCCTCGGGGAGAGAACTAAGGGAATTAACTGTAACAAACAGTAGTCTAATACAGTATGTGAATGACTTGCTCATAGCTAGACCAGATTTTACCAGCTCTCAAATCGACACTATTTAAAACGCTAACTTTCCTGTATGAAAAGGGTTATCGAGTATCCCCCAAGTAGGCTCAGATTAGCTTAACCCAAGTAAAATACCTTGGATTTATAATGACGGAGAGAAAAAGAATGCCTGACCCCGAGGGGAGATCCCTCATCTTAAATACCCCGTACTCCCAAACAAAACAACAGCTTAGGGGATTTTTAGGAAGGACCGGGTTTTGCAGGATTTGGATTCCTAATTATGGCAATCTGGCCAGACCCCTATATGAAAATTTAAGGGGGAAAGAGGAAGAGCCACTCGACTGGCATGAGACCTGCAAGGTGGCCTTTAATGCCCTAAAAGAGTCCATCACTACAGCCCCAGCTTTAGGCCTCCCCAACCTGGAGAAGCCTTTTAGACTCTATGTTTCTGGAACGACAGGAACTGCTCTTGGGGTGTTAGGGCAGATGATGGGGCCCGTATTACAACCTGTGCTTATCTCTCAAAATAACTAGATGAGGTGGCCAGAGGGTGGCCCACTTGCCTCCGGGCAGTAGCAGCCACCGCTCTTATGGTTAAGGAGGCATCTAAGCTGACCCTGGGTCAGCCCACCACAGTGTATACGCCTCACCGGGTGCAAGCAGTCTTGGAAACGAAAGGGGACAGGTGGATGACAGGGGGAAGCATCACCCAATACCAAGCCCTCCTCCTTGACACTCCAGAAATAAAGTTGAGGGTCTGCCAGACTTTAAATCTAGCAACCTTAATGCCAGATCCCCCTACCTCCCCTCTGGATCACCAATGCATACAAATCACAGACGAGTTATACTCTTCTCGCCGGAACGTATCAGAGACAACTTTATCTGACCCAGAGGAAAACTGGCACACAGATGGCAGCAGTTTTGTAGAAAAGGGAGAGAGGAAAGCAGGATATGCTGTAGCGAGCCTGGAAGAAACTAAGGAAAGTGGGTCTCTTCCCCCAGACACCTCAGCCCAGTAAGCTGAACTTTTTGCCCTGACAAGAGCTTTGGAGTTAGGAGAAGGAGAGAGGATTAATGTATGTATGGACTCTAAGTATGCTTTCCTCATTCTGCATGCCCGTGCAGCAATTTGGAAAGAAAGAGGGATGCTCAGTGCCCGAAGCTCTGCTATTAAACACAAAGAGCTCATTCTCAGGCTCCTGGAGGCAGTCAAACTTCCTGCAAAATTAGCTGTCATCCACTGCAAGAGTCACCAAAAGGGGCAAGAAAAAGAGGCTCAGGGAAATAGGAAAGCTGATCAAGAGGCAGGACGAGCTGCCGGGGAAGCTACCTCTGCCACTGCTGTCTGCCCCCTTTTCCCCAAGGAAACCCTGACTCCAGATTTTACCCTAGGGGGACATTCCCGATATGCTGAGCGGGGCTGGGAGATTGGGTCACATGGGTGGTTTCAGCCTGTTCAGGCCCAAATAATACGCCCTGATTCTCAGGTTTAAAACATTACTAACTCCTTACATAAGAGCACCCATTTTGGAAAAGATAATCTAGAAATCTTGCTTAAGCCTATTCTCTCCCATCCTCAGTTAGCTAAGGTTGTTAAACAGGTCACACAAAATTGTGACACCTGTCTAAAAAATAACCCAAAAACCAGACCTCCTCTAATTACACATGTCCAACATCGGGGATCACACCCAGGAGCGGACTGGCAAGTAGAATTTACAGCCATGCCCAAGACCCAAGGATTTTCTTACTTGCTCGTCTTTATTGACACATTCACAGGATGGATGGAAGCGTTCCCTACTGAGACAGAGAGAGCTACAGAAGTCTGTAAAGCTCTGCTGAAGGAGATAGTGCCTAAGTTTGGGCTGCCTCGGTCACTTCAGAGTGACAACGGGCCCTCAATTACAGCCACGATACCCCAGAACCTAGCCGCATGCTTAGGCATAAAATACCGGCTCCGCTCATCCTGGAGGCCTCAAGCTTCAGGAAAGGTAGAGAGAGCCAACCAGACTCTTATAAGTGCTCTGGCTAAGCTATGTCAGAAACACATAATAAGTGGACACATATGCTGCCCATAGCCCTCATGAGGATACGGACATCCCCCAAACGGCCACTATTGTTAAGTCCTTATGAAATGATGTATGGACGACCATTCTGAAATTCTGATTTGTTTCTGGACAAGGATGCCAATACACGCTTAAAACATATAATTGACCTTGGAATGTTTCCGCAAGAACTCCAACGGTATGGAGAACAAACCACAGGAAGACTTGAAAAATCCCCAGGTAAAGCCAGGGGATCAAGTATCAGTAAAGACCTGGCAAGAAAAAGGGAGTCCAAACCAGCTGTCCGAGAAATGGACAGGGCCATATCGGATTGTTCTAGTGACTTCAACTGCTGTAAAAGTGAAGGGTCTATCTGCCTGGGTCCACAATTCTAGAATAAAACCCTATGGCCTACAGGAGGGGGAGACAGAAACTGAGACTCCAAAGCCAGAGGACAGCTATTCCTGTGAACCTGTTGAAGATCTCAGGCTCTTGTTCAAGCAGAACCCCATCAATCCTGCCTCAGATAAGTAAAATGCATCATATGATGTTCTTCCTCTTTCTAATCATATCTCCCTGTATGGCTATTGATCTCTCCCTAAACGAGGCATGTTCACTTGCAAACCACACTGCTTCTCAAGTCAACCTAAGCAGCCCATGCTGCATCTGCATTAATGACAAGATTGGGGGTATGTCCAACCCATCCCAGGGTATCAATATCAAAGGCCCACCCTTCCAGCCGAGCTATGGGCTGCTACTCAGCGCCCCCATGTGGTCGTAATATGGCCTTTTGGGGAAAGGGGGAAAAAAAACTTCATGTCTTGGTACCATCAACAACTGTCTCTATTTACCCCCTGGATGACATCTGCAATCCCACCTGAGCCCTTATTTTCTCTCATGACTAACATCCCCCAAGTGACCTTCCATATCTCTCTAAAAAGCCACTCCCTAACAGGGGTGTTAGTGAGAAATCTGGACGACTCACAATGTGGGGTGACCGTCACTGTTGAAACTGATGGGAAAAACCAGGACAGGCCCTGCAGCTGGGAGACCAGCTGACGCCACCCCCGGCCAGCACGCGCCTGGCCCGGCCCGGGGCGCTTCCCGGATTCCAAGCTGCCTGGCGAGGCTGCGGGAGCTCTGGCTGGGGTTGGGGAGGGGGGTGGCTTGAGCGTGGAGGACGTCTCGGTTCCCCCCCACCCCCCATCCCCCACCATCCCGTTCGCTGCTCAGGGTCACGTGGCTCCAGACGAGCGGGGCGTGGGCCCGGGGCCGCGGTCCCCGGAGACTCCTGCGGGCTTAGGGGCAGCCCAGCCGGGGCCCCAGGCGCCCATCCTGCCTGCTGTGCAAACCCCCTGGAGTGCCTAAGCCCCGCCCTGTCCCCAAACCAAGG